>NC_050580.1:61777853-61994797 GCF_011100635.1 Trichosurus vulpecula | reverse complement strand
TTCTCTACTTATTTATTCTATCATTTAAAAAAAAACTGGGACTATTAACCCTTTTGTCTCATGAAGTTTTATTTATGATTTCTTGAAAGTGAGCTCTGGAAAATCAGGCATTGATAAAACCTATTGGGATTCAAATGGAGCTGCTTCACTACTCCTTAAACCCAAATTACTCTGGGTCTCACTGATTGGCCAATAATAGGTTCCAGCCCAAGCCTCACTTGGTCCTTGGGTTTTGATGGCTCAGAGCCATTATTTCTGAACTTGCCAGAAAACCTGAGGGTCTTCCCTTGCCAGATTGATGTTTGTTTTTTGAGTAGGCTAAACCACTAGGCTATTTTTAGCCTCATTTCTTACCTAGCCTTAAATCACTGAATGGGTCTTGTCTCGGACAAACTAAGACCTGGGAAAGACCTAAACTTAAAAGGCCAAGGTCCCCCACTGCATCTGGGGTCATCTCCACTTGTCTTGACCTATATCTTGCCACTGGACTCAGACGACCCTGGAGAAGAGAGTGAGGATCATGACTTTGCACAGCCCTGCCTCACTTAAATCCAATTCATTCGCAAGTCGATACTCACCCTTTCGATGTTGCTAGTCCCTTCAAGAATGAAGAACAAACAACACGAACAAGGTGGTAGCTAAGTGGCTCAGTGGATAGAGTGTAGAGCCTGGAATCAGGAAGACCTGAGTTCAAATCCAGTCTTAACCACTTATTAGCTGTGACCTTGGGCAAGTCACTTAATCTCTGTTTGCCTTAATTATAGCATCTGACTACATCATTTCTGGGAAGGTGAATTATTCATATCACAGATCTAGAGCTAGAAGAAACCTTACAGATTATCTCATCAAGCCTCCTCATTTTATCGATAAGAAAGTATAAATGCCTGCTTGTATTAGAGGGAATGGAACCCGGGTCCTTTGACTTTGGATGGAATACCCTTTTTACAAGCTGTAAGATTCACGGGGGCAAAAATTCTCCTGCCTCTTGTGACATCAGTTAGCAGTGAAAGGACAGGAGAGAGAGTGTTCCCCTATTAGTGTGAATCTCTAGCCCCAACCCTTGGGGATGGGGGGGGCGGGTAGGGGGGAATTATATCTCTGTCACTTCAACCAGAATGGTATGAAAGAGATGTGAAAGGGTCCAAGTGGGCACTTGTCATCCTGAGACTCTTTCTCAACAGACAGTGATTAAGGAATCTGAACATGGCCCAGGGCCATCCTGTACCTCCTCAGCTTCAGTCCTTTAGGAACCTGGAAGGCTAAATGATGAGGAAGGAGCTGACCCCTGCAAGAGCTCAAAGGGGTGGAGCATTCATTTACGTGGATTCACTAGGCCAGGCTGCTGAGCCTATGCTCTAAAGACAATCATGCTCAACATGCGTGCATGAATGTGTGTGTATGTATTTATAAAATATTATATTTATAAAATATATTGTGTATGTATTTATAAAATATTTTCAGGGAGAGTTCCCTATGTAGACTTTTAGGGGTCAATGGAATGCAACTGATCATGGAATGTCAGAGTGGGAAGAGAACCTTTGGGAATATCTGATCTGACAGATGACGTTCCCATTTGGTGGAGCTCTTGGTCCCTAGAGTTTGGGAGCTCTTTTTATGGCTTAGGTTCTTAGCCACATTTTTATGTTGTATGTTATGGATTCCTTTGGCCTATGGGTCCCTTCTCTGAACAATATTTTTAAGTGCATAAGAATAGAAAAAAAGAGTTACAAAGGAAACCAATTATACTGAAATAAATTTAGCTATATATGTACATGTGTATGTATATAATGTGTATACACACATGCATGCATATATGTATACAGGCATATATGTGTATATATACATATATACACAGACACACAGATATATGTATATATATATACACACAAAGCAAATGCATGGACCTCAGTCAATAATGAATAAGCATATATTAAGTGCCTAATGTGTTGCTGTCATGGTGCATGGTGCTTAGCACTGAGGATGCCAGAAAGGCCAAAGACAATGCCTACCATTGATGAGTTCACAGCCTAATGATCCAGTTATCTGCCTAGGAGACTGAATGAATGGGATGTGTCCTGATTCTCAGATGGCTCCTTGGACTAGCCTTTTCATTCTAAGTGAGTACACGAAAAGGCCTTAGCTCAAAAGGGCCAGGGTCTCCCATTGCATTCTGGGCCATTTCCAATCATCCTGATGAATATCTGGCTACTGGGCCCAGATGGCTCTGGAGAAGAAAGTGAGGCTGGTGACCTTGCACAGCTCTCCCTCACTCAAATCAAAGTCAACTGCAAGTCATGTTGTCATTTCCCTGATGTCATGTTCCTCTTTTAAAACGAAGGACAAACACGATGGATTCTGCCTCTGCATCTTTACTTATGATATATGGACTGTCTCTTCCCCTTCTTTTTTGTTCCAGCCATACTAGACCATAAGCTCTTGGAGGGCAGGCGCTGGGCTTTGTCTACAACCTGTGCCTCCTTCCAGTGCCCAATAGATTCGGTTCTCCATGTTCATTGTTATCCAATTCCTGCCCATTCTTTAAGGCCTTACTCAAGACATTGTGTGGTAAAGTAGAATGAGGAATGGATCTGGATTCAAATTCCATCTCTGTCATTTATAACCCATGTCTTATTTTCCTCATCTGTAAAGTGAAAGGTCTGGACTCTGTGGCCTTTGAGGTCCCTTCTAGTGAGAAATCTATGGTCCTCTTATAAACTCTAGCTCCTCCATAGAGCCTCCCCTTCCCACCCCAGCCATTACGACCCATACCACACACTTAGCCTCATATCGCTGAGAGGTGGCAGTGCAAAGTAAAGAGAAGGCCAGCTGTGGAGTCAGGAACACCTGGGTCCAAGTCCCATCTCTGACCCACCATGGCAGTATGACAATTGGCAGGTGATTTAACCTCTTTATGATGGAGGAAGTTCTCCAAGATGATAAGTCATAGATGAGTCACTCATCTGTATCAGTGGAGGGAGTTTCCATAAGTGGAGTTTCCCATTCCAGATGAAATTACAGGTCTAGATTGAATTTTCCAAAACTATGCTGACTGCCCTCTGGCTATCACTCTCATGCCTCCTTGCCCCCACCCTTCCCCAGAACCTTAGACTCAGCCCCTGGGAATCGAAGTTCTTGTTTTATCTTGATTGGAACCAAGTCTCTAGGATGCTTCTTCAGCATCATTCTCAAAATTCCCCTGCCCTTTCTAGCTCCCCTTTATATGCTGCTTCCTCTGTTAGAACATAAGCCCCTTGAGGACAGCTCTGGTTGCTCAGTGGGTAGAGCACTGGGCTTCAAGTTAGGAAGACTCCTCTTCTGAATTCAAATCTGGCTTCAGACACTTACTAGCTGTGTGACCCTGGGTGAGTTAGTTAACCCTGTTTGCCTCAGTTCCTTATCTGTAAAATGGGCTGGAGAAGGAAATGGCAAGCCACTGCAATATTTCTGCCAAGAAAACCCCAAATGGGGTCACGAAGAATTGGCTACGACTGAAAATTGTTGAGCAACGGAACAAAAACATTCCAGGTACTGTGATAACTGGGGATACAAAAAGAGGCAAAAGATAGTCCTTGCCTTCAAGGAGTTTACAATCTAGTGGACAAAGTCTCACAAATCCATCTGAAGAAAGGAGGGAAAAGGAATAGGTTAGTCATCGTCTATATGAGAAGGGGAATAAAGGAGGAAGACAGTGAATGAAGGGAAGGAGGGCAGGAAAGAGATCCGAAGGGAGGAAGGCCACAGTCTTTTTTTCTAATTGTGACAGAAGACTAGATTTCCAGAATGAACTGTGAGAGAGCTCAGAGACCATCTAGCTCAGGAGTTCTTAACCTTTGTTTGGTTCATGAACTGCTTTCACAGTGTCTGGTAAAGCCTAGGAATCTCTCCTCAGAATTAGTATTTTAACAACAGTAACAAAACCGAACAACAGGAAGCATTTATTAAGCTCCTATTATGTGCCAGGCACTTCCCTAAGTACTAGGGATATAAAGAGAGGCAAAGACTCAGAACCTGCTCTCAAGGAGACTGCATAATGTAGAAGACAATATGCAAATAACCGTGTACATACAAAATATACACAGGGTTATCTAGAATTTTAAAACAGTATAATTGGAGAAAATGTTAAATTTCAGGTAGAGTTTAGGGAAAATAAACATGTAATTTCTCCCCCATCTAAGTTCCTAGATTCCCTGAACTCTATCCACAGACCCCTTGAGGGAGAATCCCTGATTTAGTTAACTTCCCCATTTCCCAGAAAAGAAATTTGAAGACCGCAAGGGGAAATGAATCAGTTAAGGTCATGTAGCTAATGACTGGAAGAACTGACCCTAGAAACCCCAATGGAAAGACATGAGGGAGAGGCAGCATGGTGTGGTGGATATAGTGCTGGGTTTAGAGACAGGCAGTTCTGGGTTCAAATCCTGCTGCACACATTTGCTAATTGTATGACCTTGGTCAACTCACCTCAGTGTCCTTATTTGCAAAGTGAGACAATTAGGCTCTAAGGTGTCTTCCCATTCTAGATCTATGATATAATAATCAAGGGACCCAAAGACATTACAAAGTGACCCTGATAATGCTTTGGTAGATACGTGGACAAAAAGGAAAAGTTCAGTTTTTATCCACATATGGACTTGACTGACTGCAGGAGGAAAGCCTTTTGTATGGCCTGGGGGAAAACCAAAGCCTGACTCTATAAACAAAAAAGAAAACAACATTTCCTCAGGTTGTTCCAGCTCATTAAATCTAATGGGATAATGGATGTTAAGAGCACTCCTCCAAGTTGTCTAGTAAAATACTCCTGCATTTTCCCTTCAAGTTGGCCAAACACATTCCTGATTCTGACCCTTTGCATATCCTGTGTCCCCTGCCTGAAGCCCTGTCATCTCCTCTCCACTTGCTCTATCCTCCAAGGCCCTCCCCTGAGAACTTTCACCGACTTCCTCCGTCTCTTGTGACCTGTGGTCACACTGTGGTCCCTGAGACCTACCTGGGATGTACCATGGCTTTTCTTCTAGAAACCAGACAGTGACCAGGCGCATGGCATGGGAAGCTGATTACTTATGGACAACAAAGCTCATGCTCTGTCTCCTCGGACAGGCTGTTCCCTAAGGTCTCCCTGCCTGCTGAGGTCAGGGAAGAACTTCCTAGAAGAAGGGACCTTTGGTGGAATACATATACTCTGGCCAGGACTTGGAACTCACATCCCTGTGTGTTGTGGTCCATCCTTTGATGGCCTTAAGCCTTAGTTATAAGATGTGTGACCTGAAGGTAAAATGGCACCATGGTTAGGCTGCTGGGCTTAGAATGAAGAAGATTGGGGCAGCTAGGTGGTGCATTGAGTAGAGCACTGGCCCTGGAGTCAGGAGGACCCGAGTTCAAATAGGGCCTCAGACACTTAACACACTTACTAACTATGTGACCTTGGGCACGTCACTTAACCTCAATTGCCCTGCCTTCCCCCCCTTAAAAAAAATGAAGAAGACCTGGGTTCAAACCCTACTCGACAAAATTGTAAAAATAAACAATTTTGAGATTTAAGAACTCTGCTCAATGAACAATAAATCATGATTCTAAAACGAGAGATGATGAAGAATTCTAATTCTACCCATCTCCTGACAGAGAAATGAGGTACTAAATATACAGAATGAAAAACATGTTTTTGGATATGACTAATATAGAAATTTGTTTTGCTTGACTATGCCTATTTTTTTTAAACAAGGGTTTATTTTTTGTTTTGTTATGTTTTGTTTTTTGTTTTTCTGGCAATGGAGAGGAGGAAGGGAGAAGGGAAAATAAATGCTTATTAATTGAAAAAATAAAAATACCTCTTAAAGGTACAAAGATGTTTTAAATGATTTATTCTGTCTAATGAATGCAACTATTACCTGAATTTTGTTATGTTTTCTCTTATAGCAGAATTTTTTCTATTGTTTGGGACTACTGTTTGGGAACTGAGACTTTACAATGCCTTGGTAGAGAAAAAATTTTCAAAGACTTGGGGAAGCTTTGCCCCTTTGAACTTTTCCCAAAGAAAGATACTTAGGATAAAACTAATTTACTTATTAAATATTGTCTCTGGTAGCCTTGTGCCTGAAATGCAGAATACTGGATTTTTCGTCGACAGCTGCCCCACACTGTTGGAGTGGCAATGTTTCCTAGGGACATTTTACAAATAGAGATCATGCTTTTTTTTTTTTTTTTTAAATCTCATTCTGCTGGGCACCTGACTAGGAGTAAAGAAACTGAAGCCTAAAGCCAAACGAGGGTGAAATGTCATGAAAGACAGTGTGGTATCATGGACAGAGCACTGAATTTGGAGCCAGGAAGAAAGAAATGAGGCCAAAACCTGCTTCTCTGACTTTTACTAGCTGTATAACTCTGGGAAAGTCACTTTAATCTTTGGACCTATTTCTTCACCTGTAAAATGGGGATGATAATAATTAACACCTGTAGTACTTTTATCATTGGTAGAATATTGGTCTTAAGAAATGAGCCTTCTTTTTTTCCGCCCTTAATTTGTTTATTTTTAGTTTACAACACTCAGTTCCACAAGCTTTTGAGTTCCAATTTTTCTCCCCCTCCTTTTTCTCCCCCCCCCCAAGATGGCATGCAATCCAAAATTGGTTCTACATATACATTCGTATTAAACACATTTTCACATTAGTCATGTTATAAAGAAGAATTACAAGCAATGGAATGAACCACAAGAAAGAAGAAACAAAACAAAACAAAAAAAGAGAGCAAATAGTTTGCTTCAATCTGCATTCAGACTCCGTGACTCTTTCTCTGGATGTGGACAGCTTTTTCCATCATGAGCCTTTTGGAGCTGTCTTAGAACCTTGCATTGCTGAGAAGAGCCGAGTCTATCAAAGTTAGTCATCACAGATACGATGTGTCTGTAACTGTATACAATGTTATCCTGGTTCTGCTCACTTCACTCAGCATCAGTTCACATAAGTCTTTTCAGGTTTTTGTGAAGTCCGCCTACTCATCATTTCTTATAACACAGTAGTATTCCATTACATTCATATACCACAACTTGTTTAGTCATTCCCCAATTGATAGGCATCCCCTTGATTTCCAATTCTTTGCCATCACAAAAAGAACTAATGTAAATATTTTTGTACATGTGGGTCCTTTGCCCATTTGTATGATCTCTTTGGGATTGTAATGGCAAGCAGGGTGGGATTTTTTGCTATTTTTTCTTTTGGAGTGCTTCTTAGCTCTATGGCAATCAAGTGCCTTTGATTGAGTCTTGCCTTTGTTTCATTGAAAAGTCTTTGATTGAATCAAGAGTCTTTGACAAGAAAGCCTAAGTCACATGAGTTTGAGTCACATGGTTGTGACTCCCTCTGACCCTGAAGAAGTGTATATATACTCTGAGGTTAGCGTTTTGCTTTGGGGGCTCACTCATTGGAAGAGTGTTTGTATGGAGATGCTGGGTAGCTGTTAAGGACCCCCCTAGCTTTGAAAACCCAGATGTTGATGCTTCTCTCTCTGGTAACTATGTATGTATTGCTATGGACAGACAGTTAAAAGCCCTTTCTGCTGATTTGTGTTATTTGCTCTGTTTGTATAATTTCTGTTCATAATTTTTGTTTGTGTTTACTCTGAAGTTCGGGGTGCTGACTTTTTCCCTTGAACTAAGTGAATGTTATATGTATGTTTAATTAAGGTGAGATTGTAAACCCCTTAAAGTTGCTTTTCTTGGAAAAGCAGATCAAAGAACCTGTGCTAGCAACCCTCCTGTGTGCTGGTGTTATTGGCCTTACACCTCCACAGCAGCTGCAAGCAGCATTGTTGTTACAGGGATGTAGCCCTAGAAGTGGTATTGCTGGGTCAAAGGGTATGCACAAAAAATGAGCTTTCTTTTCAGGGAGAAGTGTGAGGTCCAAAACCTCCACAAAACAAACAATTTTGTAATTTCCCAAAGGTGATCTAGTTGGCTCTAAAACTGAACTCCTGCTCAGTTTGGGGACATGTTCATTGTCTATTTGTGATCTCTCCAATATTCTTTTGGTGACATTGCATAGTAACAAGTCTACCATTTGTGAAGGACTGAAGCTGATAATCCTCTACAGGCCATAGAGAGGCCCATTCTGGGCATGGATGGTACTAAGCAGGGCCAGGAGTGTCATAAAAGAAATACACGCCTGGAAAAAAGGATGGGCCAGTTATATGATGATAAAGCCTAGCCAATGGACAATCAGTCTATGTGCTCCATTGGTTATCTACACGATATGAAGAGAACTCAAGGAAGAATCAGCACGCTGGATGGAAGCCCTGCAGCAAATTTATGGAAGGACATGGATGAGAGCTATACAGGTCTGGAAGTTACTATGGGTAACTGACGGGTAATACCTACATGGATGAGATCATATAATCATCTTTATGTTAGGTACCTCCTTACCTCACAGGTTGAGAGACTACTATCAATTAATTAATTAACAAGCACTTATTAAGCCTTTATCACATGCCAGGCAAGGTTTTAAGTGCTAGAGATATGAAAGAAATGCAAAAAGAGTTCCTGCCCTCAAGGAGATTATAATCTAATAGGGGAGACAACAAATAGAGAAATAGATACATATGAGAGATACAGGACAGATAGAAATGTGACCTTAGAAGGGAAGGCTCTGGCCTTCAAATGAGATCAAGTATGTGTAATATCATATAAATCAGTTTGCACCATTATATCAATCAACAGGTAGTGCTTTGTTGTTGTTTGTCTGGGTGAAGTCAGTGAAAAACATGCTGGATAAAGATGCCCAGAGCCAAAGGAATTCAGTGAGATCTGTTGCCAAATATGGGCAAAGCTGCCATGTTTTTTTCTGTCCTATATGCCTGTATTAATTTTGGCTCCTTTCTTCCATTAGAACCCTTGTCTAATTTCTCATGGACAGGTAGGCTGAACAGTGGATACAGTGTTGGGTCTGGAGTCAGGAAGACTCCTCTTCCTATGTTCAAATCTGGTCTCAGATGATTACTAGTTGTGTGGCCCTGGGCAAGTCACTTAACACTGTTGGCCTCAGTTTCCTCATATGTAAAATGAGCTGGAGAAGGAAATGGCTAACCACTCCAGTATCTTTGCCAAGAAAACCCCAAATGGGGTCATGAAGAGTCAAACATGACTGGAAATGACTGAACAACAACTGATGTCTCATTGTAGCATGGTAGTGACCTTGAGTGCTTGAAGGCTCTGCAGATCCCAAGCTCTGGGAGGTCCTACCAAGCTGGAAAGGCTTTGTGTATAGGGGTCCCTTGCCTAAAGACCATTCTAACCAACTTCAGAGAGATTGACTCCTCATTAGATTTGGTACATGATGATGAATTTTTAGGCCACAGGAACTCTTGAAGACCATTTCTCCTAAGCCTTAAAGGACTATATATAAAGCCTACATTCATTGCTAGAGAAAAGAAGCTATGTTGATGAAATTACAGATATCTGAAGCCTATATCCTCACTGTCTATATTATTGTAGTCTCTGTGATGCTCTGAGGAGTGTTGCTTATGTAGGGGGGCAACAGGTGATGGTAGAACATGAACTTCAAGTAGAATATAAGCTCCTTGAAGTCATGCTCCAGCTATCTGTTTGTATACCTGTGCCTAGAACAGTGCGAATATATCAGGTACCTAATCAATGCTTGTTGATTGATTGAATCAGGGCCATGGGTTTCATCTTTGTGACCTTGGGCAGGTCAAATCACTTCAATAAGTCTTGGTTTCATCGTCACTAAAATGCAAAGGGGTGGGAGAGGAATGTTGGGCCTCCAACGTCCCTTCCAGCTTGAAGTCGGTGACTCTTGGATGACTTGTTATGAAGGAGGGACATACTCTTAAGGTTATTGTGGCAATAGAATATCTTAAGCTGGTGTGTGAGGAAGGTAGAGTCAGCATCTGCCCAGTCAAAGGTGGAATGTGAGTCTAAAGGAGCCTTCAGGGACTCAGAGGCCTCTTTGTTAGTATTTCAGGGCAAGGACCCATTATTCCCATCTTTGTCTTGACTGCCAAATCAGCCTCCTTGCATTCCGAGGGCAGAAATGAAGGAAGATGGAAAAAAGAAGGAAAGAAAGAAAGAAGAAAGAAAGAAAGGAATGAAGGAAGGAAGGAAGGAAGGAAGGAAGGAAGGAAGGAAAGAAGAAAGAAAGGAGGACAGAAAGAAAGAAAGAAAGAAAGAAAGAAAGAAAGGAGGAAAGAAAGGAAGGAAGAAAGAAAGAAAGAAAGAAAGAAAGGGAGGAGGGAAGAAGGGAGAAAGGGAAAGAGAAAGGGGAGAAAGAGAAGGAAGGAGAGGAGGCAGACAGAAAGAAAGGAAGGAAAGAGGGAGGAAAGGGCAAAAGGAAAGAAAAAAGGAAGGAAGAGAGGGAGAGAAGGAAGGAGGAAGAAAGGAAGGAAGGAAGAGAAAGAAAGGAAGGGAGGGAGGGAGGGAAGAAGGAAGGAAGGAGAGACCGCAGGAAGAAAGAAAAAGAAAGGAAAGAAGGAATGAAGAGAAGAAAGGAATAGAGAAAGAGAAAGAGAGAAAGAAAAATGAGGGAAGGAGTAATTATTTGGCGCTAGATAGGGCTGAAAGGATCTTTGCTCCTGGCAACCCCTTCATTACTGAATTACAAAGGGGCTAGATTTTACCAGCA
The DNA here is from genome assembly GCF_011100635.1 of Trichosurus vulpecula. Classification (NCBI taxonomy): domain Eukaryota; kingdom Metazoa; phylum Chordata; class Mammalia; order Diprotodontia; family Phalangeridae; genus Trichosurus; species Trichosurus vulpecula. The sequence goes on along the minus strand of NC_050580.1, from coordinate 61,984,172 downwards.
GCCCAGCCTACAGTCTGCCAGTTCATATCTTATCTGGGGAAGAGAAATGCTCACAGCTTCCTGGTTGCTCTTAAATTGCAGAGATAGTGCTTGGTGTTTCCTTGTGATAATCCCCACAGTTCCCCCAGGCTCTTCACCAGGCAACCTTGGCCCTCCGGGCACCTGGCCCTGAGATCTGCATGTCAGCAAGGCTGGGAACTGTCAGACACTGGGAAGCCCAAATCCGTAGTATTCCCAGCAAACAGGTCTGGCCTCCAAACCACCTCAGCCCAGTGGCTTTGGTTCACATACCTGTGTCAAGGAGGAACAATGCTCTGCCGAGAAGGTCAGAAACAATGCATAGTGTAGGACTTAGTCTTCCTGGAGGGAGCCCTTCCTCTCCCCCTAGCCCCAACTTTAGCTAAATAGTGCTTAAGAGGACCCCTTCAGGGATAAAGAAAGCAGTATAAATGGGGATAATACCAAAGTCACAGGACTGGTGTGTGAAACTGAGCTCATAGGTTAAAGTAGAATGGCGTCCATCTCCCAGGGTTGGAGTAAGGATAAAATGAGATGTTTGTAAAGCACTTAGCAGTGCCTGCCTGGAATATAGTCGGCACCATATAAATGTGAGCTATTATTACTTTTAATGAGAACCAGGCCTTTGTAAACTTTACGTACGTTACCTCATTTGAACAACAATCCTGTAATTTTGGCATTACCCCTATTTTATAGGGGACAAAACTTATGGAAGTGTAATGACTTTTGACTTAATCCCATAGTTAGTAAGTTTGGGCAGCATGATGTGATGAATTGGACGAGTCAGTAAGACCTTGGTTCAAATCCAGTCTAAGGCACTTATTAGCTGTGTGACCTTGGGCAGATCACTTGACCTCCTTGGGCCTCAATTTCCTCATCTGTAAAATGAGGGGAAAAGGCTGTATTGCACCGGACGGCCTCTGAGGTCCCTTTAAGCTCTAGAACAGTGATCTTATGATCTCTAATGTTCCTTCCAGATTTAAGATTCAATTCCACAATAGGGGAATTGTGGCGTTGATGGAATGATGGAGGAAATGAGGAAGGCATAGGTTCAAAGCAAGCTTCAGACGCTTCAGACATTCACTAGCTATGTGGCCCTGAATGAATTAGCTAATTTCTCTGTGCCTCAGTTTCCTCATTTGTAAATGGAAGGGTTGGACTTGACAACCTCTATGGTCTCTTCCATCTCTATGACTGGAGATCCCTTGCTTTTCTGTACCCTCTTGGAATTGATCTCTGCTATTGTTAGACATCTTTCCTACCCTAAAGGAAGTAAAACTCACTCAGCTGGAACTATGTTCCATTAGATTCTTGATACTAAAGGCTTCTCAATAAAGCTGTGTGAGGAAGTAGTCAGCTCATCTGAAAGTGACCTTTATTATTAAACATATTGAGGGAGCTGAGCTTCTGGGAGAGAGGTAGGGAAGCTCCTTCATTTTCTAAAGTGATGGCAAAGTGGAGTCTCCAGGGTATCCAGGTAGCAGACACATTAGGTCTGTGCACTGCCAGGAATTGCCTTCACTAGGGTATGAGATGTCGAGTCTACAGTAGGCATGTCATAACAGCTCATTGAATTAAATTTCCACACTCTTATAAGCACTTCTTCCCTCGAACACAAGCTTTCACTCACATACCCTGCTGATGCTTGGGAAGGCTCACTCTTGGTTCCCCTGATGGGTTTCAAAGCAACCACAGCTCCCTAGCTCCATGGGTGTTTTTTTCCCTGGAAAAGGTGCTTTTGGTTTCCCAGGGTGAGTCAGCAATTTATCTGATGCCAGGATGGCATTAAAGCTCAGGTTGTTTGGGAATTCAGAATAGAAAAAAAAATACCTGGAGGAAAACTGCTTGGTTTCTGAACCCAGTCCAACATCTGGCGCCCAGGTAGGGGATGATGGTGTGGAGGAGAACCATCAGACTCGGAGGGTGGTCCCTTTACGTAGTTAGCCTTTGGCTCACCGAGAGGTTGGAGAATTCTCAAGTTGGCTTCCAGGAGCCCGGGTGAGGCTTGGTATCAGGGGCTATTGCTGGTGCTTGGGAAGGTTGGAAAGTCAGTGAAGTTGGTGGTCATCGCTCATGACCTCCCCTCGATGCACCATCGGCTTCTTGAGGCTCCTCTTTGCCCCCTTGGTGTTCAATGAACTCCATGTTTGCCTTTTACCTCTCCTGAAAAAATCTGTTTTCTGTAAGTGAACTGATAAGTGGTATGGGCCTGGAGTCAGGAAATCTTGGGTTCAAATTCAGCCTCAGATGCTTCCTAGCTGTATGACCCTGGGCAAGTCACTTGACTTCTGTTTGCTTCAGTTTCTTCATATGTAAAATGGGAATAATAAGGGCATTTACCTTTTTAGGCTCGTTGTGAGGGTTCAAATGAGATAGTTGTGAAGTGAGAGCTCGGAACAGTCCTTGGCACACAGCCCACAGGGTGTGCATGTTGGCTTATTATTGTCATTATTACAACTTGGCACAAAATGATTTAAGGCTTAAGGTGCTAACCCTTTGGTTAACAGAATCCAAGTGATTGAAAAGAATCATGGACTGTTGGGGAGAATGGAGGCTAGAGAGGAAGGAAGGAGAGAGGGAAAAAGAAAGGGGAAAAAGAGAGGGAGGGAGAGGAGGAAGAAAGAGAAAGAGAAAGAAAGGAAGGAAGGAGGGAAGAAACGAGGAAATAAAGGAAGGGGGAGAGGCAGGAAGGAAGGCAGGAGAGAGGGAAAAAGAAAGGGGAGAAAGGGAGGGAGGGAGAGGAGGAAGAAAGAGAAAGAAAAAAAGGAAGGAAGGAGGGAAGAAACGGGGGAATGAAGGAAGGGGGAGAGGGAGGAAGGAAGGAAGGAAGGAAGGAAGAAATGAGGAAACAAAGAGCAAGAGGGAGGAAGGAAGGAAGGAGAGAGGGAAAAAGAAAGGGGAGAAAGGGAGGGAGGGGGAGGAGGGAGGGGGAGGAGGAAGAAAGAGAAAGAAAGAAAGAAAGGAAGGAAGGAGGGAAGAAATGAGGGAATGAAGGAAGGGGGAGAGGGAGGAAGGAAGGAAGGAGAGAGGGAAAAAGAAGGGAAAAAGAGAGGGAGGGAGAGGAGGAAGAAAGAGAAAGAAAGAAAGAAAGGAGGAAGGGAAAAATAAAATAGTTTGAGAAGTGATAACAATAGCAATATAACTGTCATTTATATAATAGTTTAAGATTTTCCAAGAGCTATGGGCTGCCTTTGCTGATATGCCATGAATTGTCAATCCTTCAGCTAGGCTATGAAATGCCGAGTATACAGTAGGCATGCCATAAAAGCTTTTAGACCAACTTATTTTAGTGTTACAATAATCCTGGAGGGTAGATACTTTTTCTGTTGTTGAGACTTGTGATTCACCTGTGCAGATAGCTGGATATCAGGGAGGAATTCTTTACTTACAGACTTAAAGGGTTGCCTGGGGGAGCAGGGGAGTTAAGTGACTGGCCCAGAATCATGGCACCCATCTGTGTCAGAGGTGGAATGTAAATCCAGGGTTTCTTGACTCCGAGGTCAGCTCTCTAGTCACTAAAGTGCTGGGTTTTATTACTGCCCTATTTTCCAGATGAGAACAATTATAAGGTTCAGAAAAGATATATGGCTTCTTCATGATTACATAGCAAATAAACATCAGGGTCAGATATCTGAGCCCAGCTCTTTTGAGTTCCAGCTCTAGCACCTTCCCACTCCAGGATGAAAAGAAAGGTAGGCTGACAAACCTTTGGATGGTAGGTTGAAGGACTTGGGGACTTTATTTAGTGGCAAGAGTGACTCATTGGGGATGAAAGTGATGCTTGAGCAAGACTTATCGTGTAGCAGTGTCCAGATGACCTATAAGAGACTGGTAGAGTCCAGGAGGCCAATAAGGAGGTTCTTTCAGGATCCCAAGTGGGAGGTGATGAGGGCCAAGACTAGAGACCCAGTGGCAGGAACAGGAGAAAAAGAAAGAGAATGAGTCTTCTTCCTCTTGCAGACCTGGGGACATTGTAATGTTTATTTTCTAACCCTTCATCTGGCAGGTGTAGGGAATTGAAATCAAGCAGATTGAATTTAACATTTCCTTCCTCATTCCTGTTGTCACTTTAGGTTTCCTTCTGTTTCTTCCAGGAGCTTCAGGGCTTACTGGAAGAGGTGGGGTCCCTGTGGCTTAAGGCCGAGTGAGAAAAGTTTCCATTACTGGTGATAACTCTAGTGTGGGCATGAGGGAGCCTTGTGTGGAGTCTGTGCTCAGAAACACTGTGTAGTTATCTCTGGGGCAGACTAGGGCTATTTGTGAGAAGAGTTAACTGGCAAGAGTCAATAAATGCTCCTAAGGCATACAGGAGAGATTGGGGGTGGGGAATGAGGTCCCAGCTTAGAGGAAAGGTAAGGGGAGCCCAAGCAGCTGGGTTCAAGGCAGCATATAGTTAGGGAAGAAATACAGTTAGTCTAGGAGAAGAAAGAGCCCAGGAGAGACTTTCTGCTAGGCTTGGGATGGGGTGAAAGGTGGTTAAAATCAGACACATAGAGCTGGGCAGGACTTTGGAGATCAGCCCCTCCTCATTTGATAGATGAAGACATAGCAACAGAGTTTTCTCAAGGTCCCCTAGTTAGTTTATGTCAGAGTCAGGCCTCAGATGAAATGTCTGAGCTAATAAGGTGTTCTCTATCTTTTTTGATTCTAAGTCCTATTGCTTTCACATTTGTAGACTTTGGTACTACCAGAGTAGAAGTTGAGGAGGGGATAGAGGGTTGGGGGAGAGCCACAGAGAATTCCTGTTTTATCTAGGGCTAGGAGTTCTCCTAGTTTGGGTTTGGGTGAAGAGGAAGACAAGTAAGGCTAGGAAGTCCTTTGGCCATATTGGTGGATGGGTCCATCATGCCCCTCCACCCATGAGGGGCAGTGAGGCTCCCTTAGCATCAAAAAAGTGAATAAAGGCTCCTTGAGGGTACAACAGAGAGAGAGAGAGAGAGAGAGAGAGAGAGAGAGAGAGAGAGAGAGAGAGAGAAAGAAGCAACAGGCTGGATCCAGTGGATCTTGGAGTGTGGCTAAGGAACTAGGACCAATGCAGACAAAGTAGGCAGTTACCTAAGATACAATATGCTATGTGTGTGTGTGTGTGTGTGTGTGTGTGTGTGTGTGTGTGTGTGTGATCAAGGGACACTTTAATCCAGAGATTCTGAACTTTGTGTTGTGGATCTCTTTGTTGGTCTGGTGAAGCTTACAGACACCTTCTTAGAATAATGTTTTTAAATGCATAAGATAAAACACATAGCATTAAAAATGAAACCTATTATTATTGAAAATATTTTTAACATTTTAACAACATTATTATATAATAATATATAACATAATTTAATACAATTATTATTATTGAAAACAATTATCAAAATATTTTAAAACCACTTTTTGAACCCACAGGTTAAGAACCTCCACTTTAATTTTACTGCTAAAATAAATTAAAATGTTTCTAATGTCAGGAAGTCCACTCTTTACGGCAAGTGGGTATTTTACCCTGTGATAAGTCAATATCTGGAGTCAGAAGACAGGTTCTGGCTTTGGAATCTATTAGGTGAGTAACATTGAACAAAGTCATGCTATCTCTCTGGGTCTTAATTTCCTCACTGATTCCATAAAGGGGTTGGACTGGATGATTTCCAGGTTCTCTAAAAACTCTCTGGTTCTAGGATACATTCCTCTTTATTGGGGCCTGTTCTGGGTCTTTTAGGAAAGTGCCCTCCCCATTTGCAAGTGGGAGAATTTTATCAGAATCAGACTGGCCACTTCTCTGACCAAGCCTGCCCCCATGCTGTGCCTGTCCTTGACTATCCTAAGTGTCCTTCTGCATACTACTGCATACTAATGCCCCTTTGGGCAGCTCCTCATGGTCCTGTCCTGCCCTCACTCCCGCAGAGCTGCCTGCCATGCCTTGGCACCTGGCGGGTAGTCTGTGCCTGTCCATCCCAGGGTACAGGGTGTTCTTTGTCCATCTGGAGCACGGTGCAGGATGGCGACAATAAGTATGAGTCACATGAGGTCAGGCCTGTTTGTTTTCTTGTAGTTAGGAGAGCAAAGCCCCAGACAAGTTGGAGGAGTTACTGACATGTGACAGCTGAGGGTATGGATGTGCTGACATGAATTTCTGTGCTGATCAGAACCCACTCATCTAAAGGGCCTTCTCCTTTCTTCGGAGTCTTTCTTCCTCATCCCCAGTTCCCTACCTTGACAGCCTATTCCCATTTCCTCTTAGTATGATCTAAAGCAGGTAATTTTGCCTCGATGAGACTTGGTTTCCTCATCTGTAAAATGACAGGTTTGTGCTTGTTGTTGTTCAGTCATGTCTGACTCTTTGTGACTCCATTTGGGGTTTTCTTGGCAGACATACTGGATAGGTTTGCCATTTCCTTCTCCGGCTCATTTTATAGATGAAGAAACTGAGGCAAGCAGTGTTAAAGGGCTTGTTCAGGGTCACACAGGTGAATAAGCTTCTGAGGCTGCTTTTGAATTCAGAACTCTAGGCCTGGAACTCTATCCATTGAGTACCTAGCAGCTAGATCATCTCTAAAGCAGGAATTTATAATCTGGGGGTCCATGAATTAAAATATCTATCTATCTATCTACATATATAATGTATTATATATGTAATATATATTATACATATACAGAGAGAGAGAGAGAGAGAGAGAGAGAGAACACTAGTTCAATGGAATTGATTTCCTTTGTAATCCTGTGTATTTTATTTTATGCATTTAAAAACATTATTCTGAGAAAGGTTTCTTTACACATCGCCAAAGGGGTCCATCTGGCTTAAGATCTCTGCTTCTTTGCTAAGTATTTGACATATCCCTCTCACCCCCAGTTTGCTGTCCAAGGGTCTTATCTAAATTTAGATGAGATTAAGCCTTTTCTAAATTTGTGTCTCCTCCAGTGCCTAGCCCTGTACTATGTGCTAACTAGGTGGAGCAGTTAATAGAGCAATGGGATGGGCCTGCAGTCAGGAAGACCTGAATTCAGATCTGGCCTCAGGCACATACTAGTGGTATAACCTTGGGTAAGTCACTTGTGTCTGCTTAGGTTCTCTAAAATGAGATAAGAGAAACACTAAATTTCCCAGGGTTGCAGGATCAGATAATATAATATTAAAAAGCTTGCCCGGTACTTAGTAGGTTCATAGTAGTATTCAGTTGGTCCCTGATTTCTTCCTTCCTTTCTCTGTATACAATAGGCACTTAATATAGATTTGACAAATTGAATTGAACTGCAGAGCCCTCTACTACTGTCTTCAGAGTCACTGTGCGGATTCCAGAAGACAATTTTAGCTCTGATTTCACGCAGAGAGTTTCTGCCAGGCTCTTCAGTTTTTTTATTCTAATCCTCTGGGCCCACTTTTTCCTGATTCTGCTTGAGCTGGGGCCACACTTAAGTTGATCTCATGAGCTAATGTCGTTTCCCCTTAATTGAGTCATACTTTACCCATTCTTCAAGGTCCAGCTCAAACCCTGACTCCTCTGGAAGCTTTTGCTGGATGTCCCAAGCCCACAATGATATCCCTCTCCTTTGAGTTCCTCCTGCATCTATCACGAAATACAGGCACAATAGAATTAAATGCTAAGGAGCTAGTTACTCTGTGTGTGGGCACATGTGGTTGAGTATGAATTTCATCTACCCATGAAGACTGTAAACTCCTGGAGGGCAGACAATGAGTCTTATACAATATAGCCTTGTCTGGGCTGAGCCTGGAGGAGTCAGGTAACACCTATTTGATAAAGAATTGCATTTACATAGCCCATTTCACTCTTGAGAAGACAGGTCCATCTTTCAGGCCTTTTACCCCAGCCCCCAGGGCAAATTTCTTGAGTACTAGAATTATTTTTGCTTTTTTCTTTATAGCCCAAGCCTCTGATACATATGGGCCTTGTCACCCTGGCAAAGTCACTCAAACTCTCAGACATCTGGGCACCTCTCTAAGTAGGGTTTCTTAACCTGGGCCAATGGATAGATTTCAGGGGTTCATGAATTTGATTGGGGAAAAACATACATCATTATTTTCACAGCCCTTTAAATGAAATTTGGGATTTTCTTCAAATATAAATTTAAAAAAACCACCACCATTATTCTGATAAGGGGTCTATAGATTCCATCAGACTGCCAGAGGAATCCATGACACAAACAAAGTTAATAATTCCTGTTCTAAGACTATAAGCTGCAGAAGAGGTACTAATCTACATTGGTAGAGGGATTTCCCTCATCTAGGAGTTCTCTGAAATCATGGTCCTGTTCTTATCTATATCCCTATTCCTAGCATATAGTGTGACTGAGCTTGACACATAGTAGGCACTTAATAAATGATGAATGTGGGGAGCTCTTAATATAGACACTCCACTTCTGCAGATGGTCATCTCATCAGAAAGTTTTAGGTTTAAGAGAGTTGCTGGGAGCCTCAAGAGTAACTTTTCCATGTTCACATGACCCAAGTCAGAGGCAGAGCTTGAATCCTTGCTTCTCTGACTCCAAGGCCAATTCTCTATCTACCATGCCACACTGCCTTATAACAGGTATTTTTTTTTACATCACTATTTAACAGGTGAGGAAATTGAGGTACCGGAACAGTCAAGTATTCACTTTGTGATTACATGGTCGTAAAGAACCAGCATCCTTTGGGGAAGCTTGGAAAGAGAGGAACATATTTATGGATAGTTAACCTTTCTGTCCCTTTCTGAAAGACTTCCCCAGATGGATGAATGGATGTGTACAAAGATATAAGCACACAGAGGAATAAGTAGTTCTGTTTTCTTCAAAGTCCATCTTGAGCCTACCCAGGATCTCACAATCATCCCTCCCCTCCCTGATGCTGCACAACTTAGCACCTACTTATGGACTCTTGTCTATTGTTCTCTGTTTCATGAGGTTAGATGATTCATTCAGCAACTATTTATTGGGTGCCTACCCTGCGTAGGAACATTTCTGGGTGTCCGTAAGTATACAAAAAATGACTAAAAGAGATACCTGCTTTTAAGGAGTATGCAATCCAGCAGGAGAGAGAAAACCAGAACATGTAGGTATAATGTGAGTCAGAAGTGTTATGAGAGTTATAAGCAAAATGCTGTCGTGGCTAGTGGGGAGCGGAAGAGACACCCCAAGTGAATATGGTCAGGGAAGGCACTAAAGAAGTGGCCTTTGAGCTGGGCCCTGCTCAGGATAAATGAGATTTATTAGAGATCAGAGGTAGGGCATTCCAAAAAGAAGGGGATGGAATGAACAAAGGCGTGGAGCAAGTACAGAGAGAATTCTGGAAAGTATGGTGAATAGTCCAGTTTGGCTGGAGTATGAGCTAGAATATTCAGGGAAACCTTCATGGAGGAGGGGCAGGCTTAAGCTGTGGGGTATATATGCAGGAGAGTGGTGGGAGATGAGGCTGGGCAGTGACAGGCAGTCCTTGAATGCCATGTAATGGAGTTTGAACTTTATCCTGTAGTCAATGGGAATTAGGGAAGGTTTTTGAGCAGGTAGTGATGATGTTAGAACTGTCAATGAGGTAATTCCATCTGGTGGCAGTGCCTAGAGTGGGCTGGAGGATGGCTGAGTCTGTGCCCCAAGGAGGGCTAAGAGTGAAAAGAAGTTTGCACTGGGGCCAAAATACTCATTGCAATGCTTTTTTGCACCAAAGTACTGGAAACAAAGTGGGTGCCCACTGATTGGAGAATGGTTCAACAAATTTTGGTTCATGGCTATGATGAAATGTTACTATGCCACGGGAAACAACAAGTATGAATAATTCAGAGGAACATGGGAAGACTGAATTAAACTAATGCAGAGCTAAATAAGCAGAACCAAGAAAGCAATACAAACAATGACTCTGCCAATGTATGCAGAACAAGAAAACAAAACTGAAGTTGTCTCACTACAAAGGCCAAATGCGGCTCTGGGGAAGAGTTAAGAACATGCATCTCCCTTCCTTCGCTAGAGTGGGGGACTATGGGTGTGGAATATTTTACATACTGTCAGAAATGGTAGGAGTGTTTATGGATTTTTTTTTCTTTTGAAATCTTTGTTACAAGGGGAAGGGGAAGGAATATATTTGGAAATGTGGTATAAAAACAACAGGCATTAATAATTTAAAAAAATAAACAAAAAGAATGGAATGGAGAGATGAGACTGGAGGCAAGAAAACCAATTTGGAGGCTATTATACAAGTCATGACATCAGTTGCAGTAGGGATGGGGAGGGTGAGGAGAGAAAGTTTGTGAGAGACTTGAAAGAGCTACCTCTTGATAGGACGTGTTGACAGATTGGGCCACCCCATGTTCCAACCAAAGGTAACAGAGGTCTGAAGTCTGAATGGCTAGGACAGCTTATTGAACAGAAATAAGAAAGTCAGCAGAAAGAGTTGATTTGTCTGGGGAAAATGAAGCATTTCATTTTGACTGTATTGAGTTTGAGGTGCTAGTGGCACATGTAAATGAAGATGTCCAATGAGATTTTGGGAGGGTCTGGAGCTTAGAGATGCCACTGCTAGAGTCATATATTGGGGTGAGGAGAGAGAGAGAGAGAGAAAGAGAGAGAGAGAGAGAGTCAAAGACACAAAGAGATACCCACACACACACCCACAGAGAGAGAGAGAGAGAGAGAGAGAGAGAGAGAGAGAGAGAGAGAGGGAGGGTGGAATAGAGGGAGGGGGAGAGAGAGAGAGACAGAGACAGAGAGAGACACAGAGAGAGAGAGAGAGAGAGAGAGAGAGAGAGAGAGAGAGAGAGAGAGAGAATGGAAGGGAAGATGAGTGGAGGGAAAGGGAAGAGATGAAATATGAGGAGAGGAAAGGAGATGTCTCAGCCAGACATTCCTGAAGGGGAGACTGTGACCCAAGTCTTCTCTGTATAGAACCTGCTACATACATACATACATACATACATACACATACAAACATATGTACATACAATTACATATCCACACATATGTGTGTACATATATAAATTATACATGCATATATACATATATGCATATATAAATTATATATATATATATAAAACAACAATTAACATTTGTAGAGAACTTTTTGCAAAGCCCTTTTCATGCATTATCTCATTTGGCCTGCATAACAAGCCTATAAGGTAGGAAAGTGCAGATATAATTACCCCCATTTTTCATGTAAGAGAACTGAGGCATGGAAGTGGTCAGAAGGCCGAGTAGGAGAAGGAAACATAGACCTGGGAATCAGGAGTCCTGGGTATTGGTCTAGTTCCTTCCAATTCATAGTATGGCTTTGGGTACCCCTCTGGGCCTCAGTTCCTCATTTGTAAAATGAGAGAGTTAGGTTAAAATAATTCATTGGTACAGAACTCAAAGAGAAGAAGATTCTTGCAGGCTGCATGTTGATTTAGAAAGCCACAAGTTAACATCATCTATGTTGCACTGTATTTTCATTTATCTTGTTAGACATTTCCCTATTTCATTTTCACCTGGTTTGGGCCTGCCTGGAGATTTTGCTGGGTAAACTCCATCATCTCTAAGCTCCTTTCTCTCTTTCACATTCCATGGTTCCATGACCCGTTTGCACAGTTAGCACAGGTCCGCGTATGTAGTACCTGCTCAGAAAAGACTTCTTGACTTGAACAATCTCATTCTTTCCAAGGTAGCTCTATCAGCGCTGCCTCTCCAGAGACTGGAGGCCTTATTTCAGGCCTCTTCCAGGGAATCATGACCACACCTTGACCCATCGGTCTTGATGTAAAGCAGCCTTGAGGGAGCACATGACGTTCAATAAGCTTCCGCTTCTTAGGCTTCTTCATCTCCATCCTAGTCGAGAGAAGATGAGAGGACTGAAGGATTCTTAAAAGTCCTCTTGTCTTTTGGAGGTGGGGCCTTGTAACATGGTATAGCGAAAAGAGCGTGGGACTTAGAGTATAAAGGCACTTTTATTCATGAGATATGGAATCAGGAGGGACCTGGAATCCTGCTGATCCTAGCTCTGATACTGGTTATGGAATCCTGGGCAAATCTCTTAATCTTTATAGTCTCAGTTTTTTCATCAGTAATATGGGGATACTAATACCTGTACTACATACTAACAAGGTTGTTATGAGGGTCAAATAAATGAGATTATACTTGGAATCTTTAATAGATCTTACGCTATATTATATATATATATACAGATAGATAGATACAAAACATTTAATTATGTAATAGTTTAAATAAATGTAACATGTTTATATAACAAATAATATTATATGTTGAATTATATATACATATATTATACATATACACACACGTATATATATATATATACATACACACACACACACACACACACACACACACGTATATATGTAAGGGAGCAGCTAGGTGGCTCAGAGGATAAAACACTGGGCCTGGAGTCAGAAACACCTGAGTTCAAATGCAGCCTTAGATATTTACTACCTATGTGAACCCTGAGAGAATCACTTGAGCTCTGTTTGCCTTAATCCACTGAAGAAGGAAATGGCAAATCACTCCAGTATCTTTGCCAAGAAAACCCCATACAGGATTATGACAAGTCAGACATGACCGAACAACATATAACATAAGCATATCATGTAAATTGGGCAGCTAGGTGGCACCGTGGATAGAGAGCCTGGCCTGGAGTCATGAAGACTCCTCTTCCTGAGTTCAAATTTGGCCTCAGACACTTAGTATCTGTGTGGGCCAGTCACTTAACCCTGTTGGCCTCAGTTTCCTCATCTGTAAAATGAGCTGGAGAAGGAAATGGCAAACCACTCCAGTGTCTTTGCCAAGAAAACCCCAAATGGGAACATAAAGAGTCGGACACAACTGAAATGACTGTAACAGCAACACTACAAAATAATTACATGCATAATATATTACATATTTATTTAAGCAATTGAATCATAAAACCTCACTAAGATTTCTGGGATACCATATACATGCATATGTGTTTATATGCATACATGTATGTGTGTATATGTATATATGCACATGTACATACATATTCATGCATGTGTACACATCTAAATTACAGTGCAAACCTTACAAGGTTAAAATAAATAGAGCTAGCAACTGGACGTGTGATTTCACTGGTGTTGGCAGCTTGTCAGAACCTTCTCTGTGTATTACTGTCTTAGAGAGTTACCCAGGCTAGAGCATGGAGAGATTTCATGTTGTGCTCAGGGTCCCAAAGCCAGGAGGTGTCTGAGGCAGGACTGGATCCCAGGTCTTTATGTTCTAACTCCGACTCAGTATCCACTACTTGTGTTGGTTCCTGGTCTATGTGCCCATCGCTTATTGTTAATGCTGTGCCTCACCCTTTCCCCTGACTTTCTCTACAGTAGCGGGGTTACTGTACTCATGGGTAAGATGATGAATGGCGTGTACCTGCTGGTTTTTAAGATCTATTCTTTTATACAAGTCAACCAACCTGAGCATCTCCCATGTGCAAAGCCCCATCCTAGGAACTCAAGAAGATGCAAAGATGGGTAAGACACTGGTGAAGACAGTCTGATACGGTGGTCTCATTAGGAAAAAAAAAATCCAACATATGAAAATCCTCCAAGTTCAAAACAGATAATTAGGCTCATCTACACTTTGGTTCCTTCTACGTTTCCAGGATAATGTCACACTCCTTGCCTTCCCATGCTTTCTATTCTAGTCTTATTGTCCTACTTGTTGCTCCTCATATACAACATGCTATCTCCTACCTTCCAATGTCAGGAGCTTTCTCATAGGTTCATACCTCCCCCTCTGCTCACTGAATTTACTCTTTCCTAACCACAGACTCCTAAAATCTCTAGCTTTCTTCAGACTGCACAATTCAGGTGTCAACTACCTACAGACCTTGAAATGATTTGTATTGCTCTGCATTGATGTTTCAGTGTGTCGTCATATGTAGTAGAAGGTAAGTTCTTTAAGGGCAGGGATTTTTATCTTTTTGTTTCTTTGTTCAGTTGGTGCCTCCTCCCCCAATCCTAGGACTGTCCATGGGACAATGGGCTATTGGAGGAGGAGTCTTCAGTTCACTAGAGAAACCTTAGAGTGAGTCCTTCTGTAAAGAGTTGGCTCTCCTAGAGCATTTTAGTGTTCCTTTCTGGTGGATCTTCCCTGGCAGTGACTTTCAAATCCATTCCCTAACCTCTCAGTCAGACAGCTAATGATCTTCAGACAGGAATAAAGCACTCATAGACTCTGGAAGACTGTGGGCAAAAAGGGATTCCAGTACATAAAGTGGGACTTGATCTGTCTGGAACGCAGTCATTGCATGAAGCTGGAGGCACCTGGGGGATGGATGGGGATTTTCGAGAGGGATTCCTTGTGTGACAGGCCTATCTTTCCCAGACTGATGAATGGAAGGGAAAGAGCCACTCAAGTCGATTAGATTAGAAGGCACCTTAGAGCTCCCTTAAGCCCAAACCCATGATTTTTACTCAGCATTGACCTGGCTCTTTCTTTTTGTGGTCTGTTACCTAGGGTCACTGGTCAGTTGGCAAGGGCATGGGATTTGGAGTAAGGAAATCTGGGCTTACATCTCAGCCTCGACACATCCTATGGTAGCTGATAACCATGACCAAGTCTTTTTACTTCTGAAGCCTTAATTTCTTATGCTCTAATACCCATCATGCCAAAGGATCTGTGACCTGTGCACAATCATACACATAATAACCTGTTCAAGTCTTCCCAACTCATGCTCTTCTCAAAAGCTCTTGGCAGGGCCTCCACCCAATGTGCCCAGTGACTTCCTTGAGTTCTCTTGATATTGTGTGACTACCAGTGGACCATATGACCTTCCTATTGGTTGTCCCTTGCTGTGACCAGACAATGTGACCAACCTATCCCATTGTTCCTGGTCATTCAACTAATTAGTCAACAAACATTTATTAAGCACCTACTATGTGCCAGGTTCTGTGCTAAGCACTGGTTGTGCATTTTTCCACATGGAAGTGTGACTCTGTGGACAAAGCACCACCCTGGGAGTCAGGAAGACTTTGGAAGGAAGGTGGGGGGGGGGCGGGGGGTTTGGCAGTGTGGGGGGTGGAAAGTCTTGCTGCTGAGACACACTAGTTGAGTGACCACAGGCAAGTCACTAAGTCTTGAAGAGCCCCAGGCAACTCCATAAGACTATCCATTCCAAAGGAGTTGCTGATCAGCATGGGAGAGGGAGTTTTAACACAGAGTTCTCCTAAAATGATGAAATCACAGATCTGGACTGAATTTTTAAAAATCCATTGACTTCCTTCCCAATACCTTGCCTACATTCTTCATTTGGAATGTGTTGTAGTCCTCTCTCGCCCACTGCACTTCTTCTTGTTCTGTCAGTGATTCTCAACCACAAAATGGACAGAATGCGACTTGTGCAGAGTCATTGTGAGAAAACCACATTATAAATTGTGGGGAATTTTAGAACGTGAACCATTGTTTTTAAACGCTATGGCTTCTAGCTCTTCTGCCTCTACGACGGCCAGCTGCCACTGAGCACCACTGTCATATGGGCATTCCCTTGGTCGCCTGCTCTATAAATAGAAATAATAATGCTGGCACTGTCTTCCTCCCAGGGCTATTATGGGCAAAGTGTTTTATAAGCCTCCAAACTCCACAGATATGTTAGTTGTTTTTTTGCTACTTGTGTGTTGTTGTTTTTGTTGTACAGCTGTTCAGTCCTGTCTGACTCTTCATGACCCTGTGGATTATGGCACACTAGCCCCTTCTTTCCTCCACTATTTCTTGAAGTCTGTCCAAGTTCATGTTCTTTGTTTCCATGATGCTATCTATCCATTTCACCCCCCGCCCCCCGCATCCCCTTCTTTTACTTTCAATCTTTCAATCACTTAAACTGGGGGGTTAGATTAGAGGGCTTCTGAGGTCCCTCATAGCTCCTTATCTATGAACCTATGAGCCATTACCACAGTGGCCTTCAATTTATTCAGACCAAGATGTTAAAAATGACTTTAAGGCCCTCCATTTTAGGGAGGACATCAATAAAGAGGCGGGCACCTAGAGGAGGGGGACCAGCCTGAAAGGATGTTGAGAATAAACCATATGAGGATCAGCAGAAGGGAGGTGGGAAGTTATGTTTGACTTGAAGAGGAGAAGGAGGTACATGATAGTTATTTGAAAGGCTGTTGTGTGGAAGAAGGATCAGGCTTGTTCTGCTCAGCCAAGACGGATAATCAGGAGTGTTGGAAATGACATAAGAGCCAATGTAGACTTGATGTCAGAAAAAACTCTCTAACAAAGGGAGCTGGTCAATCTGGGTTCCATCATACCAGAAGCCTTCAGGTTAAGGCTGGATGACTATTTGTTGAGCGTGCTGTAGAGGGGTCTTTTTCAGGTACAGTTGGGATAGGGTGGCCAAGGAAGACTCATCTAACTCTGAAATTCTAGGATGTCTTCTTCTTCCTACCAGGATTTATATTTTAAAATATGAGCCTGGAGAGGATAATGTTGAATTTAAATGGTAGGCTACTGGAGGACTTTGTCTGTGCTTCTTTGGCTTCCTTCAAATCCCAGCTAAAATCCTACCTTCTTCAGGAACACTTTCCCATCCCATTGAATTCTACTGCCTTCCCCCCATTGATTATCCCTGATTTATCCCATCGAGAGCTTGTTTGTTGCTGTCTCCCCCATTGAACTGTGAGCTCTTTGAGGGGTTTGTTGTTGTTCAGTAGTTTTTCAATTGTGTCTGGCTCTTTGTCACCCCATTTGGAATTTTCTTGACAAAGATACTGGTTGGTTTGCCCTTTAATTCTCCAGCTCATTTTACAGATGTGGAAACTGAGCTGAACAGATATTTCAGTTATTTTTCAGTCACGTCTGACTCTCCATGACCCCATTTGGAATTTTCTTGGCAAAGATGCTGGTGTGGTTTGCCATTTCCTTCTCCAGCTCATTTTACAGATGGGGAAACTGAGGCAAACAGGGTTAAATGACTTGTCCTTGGGTGTCCTTGAGGAAACAGACTGTCTTTTGTCTTTCTATGTATCCTAAGTATTTAGTGCAGTGCCTGGTTCATGGAAGGCACTTTGAAAATATTTAATGACTGACTGACTAATCAGGGTAGGGTAGGAATTGGGGACTTTATCCTATCTTGACATCCTAGGTGGAAGGCTTTCCCTGCACACTTCATTGCTGTATCTGAGTGGTGTCCCCAGGGTCTCAGCTTTTCATAAATAAACCTCTTCTCCTAATCCCTGTGCTGAATTATTTGGTTTCTGATCCATAGCCAGGGAAGGGTGAGAGGGCTCTCTGGGACTGCTCAGAAGCTGCTAGCTAATGAGTGTCTATGGAAAGGGGCTATTAGTTGCTCTGTCTCTGCTTTGAATGGGCAAGAATCCAATTCATTCATTCTTTTCACCATTCAATATGCTTTTATTGATCACCTTTGTGCACAGTGCTGGGGAAAAGAGAAGAAAACATGATTCTTGGCCTCCAAGAGCTTATACTTCATTGGGGAGACAATATGGACCCAGAAGAAAAGACGGCATTGTCATATACTGCCTGGGATTGTTACTTCACTAGAGTCCTTCTATAATGTCTTGTGGTATGCAGGGGATCCTGGGTTCTCAAAGGCTATGCCAACAAAATATAGTGCCATTGTTCAGTTGTTGTGACTCCATTTGTGACTCCATTTGGGGGTTTTCTTGACAAAGACACTGGAGTAGCTTGCCATTTCCTTCTCTAGCTCATTTTATAGATAACAAAAATGAGGCAAACAGGGTTAAGTGACTTGCCTAGGGTCACACAGCTAGTAAATGTCCAGGGTCAAATTTGAACTCAGTTTTTCCTGACTCTAAACCCGGTACTCCATCCACTGAGATGCCTAGCTGCTTTGATGTTTAATGTGCATTAAGTTTTCCAAAGGGCTTTAATGACATCATTTCATTTGATTCTCACAACAACCCTATGAGTTAGGTATGATAACTATCATTAGAGTGATTTTCCAGATGGGGAAACAGGCTCAAAGTCTTGACCAAGGTCATACTGCTAATGAGTGTCATCGGTGGTGGAATTTAGACCCTGATCTTCTTTACTCCAAGTACAGGGCTCTTTTCTCCATCCATACTGCTTCTAGTTTGACCCACTGGACTGGAAGGTCTTCATGTATAGGGCTGTGTCCATTGCCTAAATCCAGAGACACTCTTCACTAGAAAACTGACCCTTATGAATGATTCCCCCCCACCCCCACCTTCCAAAGAATTTCATAGAGATTGTATTCTAAGGCGTAATCATCAGTGTCACTGGAGGGAACAGCCATGTTGAGGGAACCACAGAAATCCTGATGCATTTAAGCATGTTTAAGTGAAGACACAACTTTCCTTTTACTGTGTATATGGTATTATGATTGCAATATTCCCCATTCATTACAGATGTAAACATGTGAGGGACTTCTAGTTAGACATTTTTACTGGTAAGCAAAGTGATCTAGTAGTCAGTTGTCAACTGAAATCTGGAGAAAGTGGATGGAAACTTGGTCAGGTGGCCCTGAATGCTCTGACCCTGGAAGTCACCAGAAGAATCTAGGAGGTCAGTCATCTTTGAACTGGAAGAGGAACCTGGAGTTGTGTTGAGTCAAGGCCAAGGATGGATGAGAGGAGGAGGAGTCTGTTGTGGGACCAACGTGGTGGTTGGCCTTGAACTGTAGCAGGGATAATATGGTGATTTGCCCTATACTATAGTGAGGACAGCATGGTGGTATATATACTGTAGTAGGGACAACATGTTGATTTGTCCTATAATGTAATAGGGATAACATGGTGGTTGGTGCTGTACTGTAATAGGACCAACATGGTGGTTGACCTTGTGCTATAGCAGAGAAACTATGGTGGTTGGCCCTATCTTGTAGTAGGGACAGTGTGGTGGCTGGCCTACTCTACCAAGACTTAATGCTATATAGATGGGAACAGGGTTTACTAGCTCAGGAAGATAGAAGGACTTTGATGACTAGATGACTAGAGAAGATCTTCATACTAGCCTACCATATTGATTTTCTATGGTTTTAATTTTACTGTCTTTCTCTGATGCGCTGATGACCTTTCGAAAAACCTAACTTGCAGTACTGGCAAATCTGGCTATTTCTTTATAGATGGTTTGATAGTATAGTAGTGGATAGAGAAATGGGCCTGGAATGAGGAGGACCTGAGTTCAGGTCTTTCCTGCCTCACACAGTTACTAGGTCTGTGACCCTAGGCAAGTCTCTTATCCTCTCTGTGCCTCAGTTACCTCATCTGTAAAATGAGGTTAGACTTGATGGCTTCTAAGGTCCTTTTGAGTTCTAAATCTAGGATCTTGTATGTTTTCAAAACTGCTGATCCATGCTGGGGGAGTCTCTAAAACACAACGTCCTTTGTGGGCAGCTCAAGGGGGTAACCTTGGGGAGCAGTGACTCATACCCCTCCCTAATTCTCCAGGCTCCTTCTTCCTGTGGGTTTCCCCCAATTATCTATGTTTCTTAAACGAGAGAAGTAGTTCTTGCCTTTCTTCTGCCCATGCCCAGGAGAAAGGGGAGGACAGGGCACCATGGTGAAGAGAGGTGGACAGATCCCAACAAAAACATCATTCTCTCCACTCCATCCCCTTCCAAGGTGCTACTCTGGCTGCTACCTCGTTCACTCTGTCCTGAGAGGGAGGGAAGCATTTCCGACCAACTGGGCTACCAGAAAGAAAGCATTCAAAAGCTGGCAAAATAGCCCCTGACTTGGAATATTCTCCAGGAAAGAGAAGCAACAGTATCACTTTATATTAAATGCAGACTGCAGCTTCTCTAGTCCTGTGCAAAGCCCTCTGCCTGAACCTTGCTCCGGGAACTTGGGCTGCTGCAGTCCCCAGAAGCCTCTGTCCCTACCCAATACTGAAGGACCTGTCAACAAACAGTCAATAGCCAAAGAGAAGCGTGTTCTCATTGACGAGTATGTTAAGTCAAGTGGTAGGCCTCTAATTTTCAGGTAACATGCCTATGGTGAACTCACTTTTTATCTAAATCTTGAAATCTTTCTCTTTCTTCAAGACCTAGCTTCACATTCTTCCTCTTTCTCTGATCCTCCAGGTGAAAGCGATTTTCCCTCACCTTGTGTTTTCTTAAACCATTTGGCTTGAGTTTCTTACAGGATCATAAGATTTACAATTGGCAGGGACCTCAGAGATCATCTCAATACATGCTCACCATATAGACCTGGAGATTAAGGCCCAGAGATGGGGGAATCATTTGCCCAAGGCCTCCTTGGCTTTATCACATTCTCCCATATACATACTTAGGTGTATAAGTATTGCATTCTTTACTCTTAGACTAGACTCCTTGAGGGTAGGACTTTTGACTTACTTCATCTCTGTAACCTCAGGGCTCAGCACAAATTCGTTCTTCACAAATGTTTGCTACTTTGAATTAAAAGTCACTGGTTTAAGCACTTTTAGCCAGTGCAAATTTCATTCTAAGAGATTTTAATCCACGTCTCTGGGACATGCTTTAGAGCTGTCCCCAAAAGTAATACAAACTAATTTGACACCCAATGTTGGAATAGACCTGATATTGGAAAAATCAACAGAAATGGATTCTCCCCTTCCCCTACCCCCTACCGCCTCCTTCTGACCACCACCCCCTTCCTAACTCCCAGCATTTTTGAATGGTTGTTTTGTCGAAGATGAATCCTGCCCTGTGTTTATTTTCAACTAGTACTGGCTGCCAGTCTCTGCACTGCAGCCAAAAGAATGAGAAAGATGCCTCCCAACAGAAGGGGGAAACCAGAGGGAGGGGACAGGTGACAGACAGCAAGCATCGTTGGGGGATAGATCTCTGGAGCAGCACCCGTTGGGCTTTGGAATGGGCTTTTGGAGCTGCTGAAATCATTCAGAAGCTATTCCTAGCTATGACCAATTCACTGAATGAAAAAATCTACATCGTGTTCAAGCTTGGAAGGAGCTTGGAGGGTCTGTTTGTAGGCAGGAGCCAGCCTGCCTCACTGAAGCCCTCGTTTCACAGAAGAGGAATCCAAAGCCCAGAGAAGGGAGTGACTTGCCCACAGCAGCCCAGCGAGCTCATGGCAGAGCAGGCCCTAAAACTCAGGCCTCCTGACTCCAACCCCAAGGCTCTTTCTATCACACTGTGCTGATGCTGTGTACACAGGATGAGTCAGGCAGGCTCTGAGTCAGGGAGCGTTCAGATAATCTGATGTCTGGGTTTGGGGCTGGAAAGGAGAGGGGGGCAGGTGGGTGAGGAGGGGGAGAGATAGAAATAGAGCCTGAAGGCTGCGATTCCTCCAGAGTTGGAGCTGAAAGCGACCCAGCAGGCTTGCTTTTGTTCAGGTTTTGCCAAAAAAAAATTTCCATGGCAGAGTTTCAAACTCCTTCTCTATCGGGCTCCCTGGGGTTCTGGAGGGAGGCATGGGGTAAATACCAGGCAGGAGGAGAAAGGCAGTAGGGAGGCTCCTAAGGTTGTGTGGGGTCATCCTTCTCTGCAGAAGGGAACAGAAAAATGGAAGCAAGGCCTGACCAGTGGCTAAAAACAAAACTCTGCTCAGGAAATCATGCCTCTTGACAGATGTATGGCAAATTATCCTTTTAAAAGAGCTTCCTCATCTGTCCCTACAGCAATCTGGGGGAAGTAGATTTTCCCATTGGGCAGACGAGGAACCTGAAGCTGAGAGCAGTTAAGTGATTCACCTGAAGTCACCCAGTCAATTTTGGAATGAGAACTAGAATCCAGCTCTCTCAACTCCCAATCTGGTGCTTTCCTAACTGTGACTTTTGTGGTTCAGTGGTTTTAGAGACAGAGAATCAGGGTGAAAACCCAAGCCTGACTGGCTTCACCACTGGTATGCAATCTCCCATCTCCACCCTTTCCTGCAAATTGTCCTCTGTCCCTAGAATGCCATCCCTCCTCGATTCTGCCTCTTCCAACTACTAGCTCAGCTCAACCGTCATCTCCTTCTAGAGCCCTTTCCTGGTTTCTCCAGTTGGTGATGACCCTGCCTCTCAACAGTGTGTACTCATTCTGTGTGTATCCTGAATCCACTTTCACTTACTACTTTTGTGTCCTTGGACAAATCACTTCCCTTCAATGGGTCTTAGTTTCTTCCTCTGTAAAATGAGAGGGGTGGACTGGATGATAGTAAGACCATCTTAGCTCTAATCTCGGGTACTATGACTCAGCAGAGAGTCAGTGAAATTCCTTTCTGAAGGGAAGGGTTTGGTAGAGACAAGGTCTTGTCGTGAAAATTCTCTCTTGTAGCTTAGAGACCCATTTCTTTGGACGCTGAATTTACCAGCTCACACCGATGGTACTGAATGGCCTCCTGTATTTGGTTTCTGGAGGGCATTTTGTGTTACAGAGAAACTCAGACCGAAGTTCTTGAGTTACTCATACTCTGAAGAGAGAGATGAACTGGATCAACCATTGTAGGTGGTTGAAACTGTTGGCATAATGGCTCTTTATAGAATCAAGGGGTGCTAGGGAGGCACAAGGTGTCATTGAGTCATAGAATCTCAGGGTTGGGAGCCATCTCAGAGTTAACTAGTCCAACCTCATCCTAGGAATGAATCACTCTTTAGAACAATCTTGCCAAGTAGTTGTGTGGCATCTGGCAGAATATCTCTCGATGGGGAACTCAAAGCCTCATTCCATTTGGGGACAGAGGAACAATATAAAAGGGTCATTTTATACCCATGTAGAGGTTAGAGGTGAATCACAGCCAAACTGCTTGGTAAGAGAAGTACTTATGGAGGGAATTCAGCCAAATGGATGATAAGCCCAACCTTTGGCAAAATTCAGAGGTGGGTAAAGTTTGAGTTTGGTGCCTTCAACCCCACCCCCTTCTTTCACACTTTTCCCTCTGTGGTCTCCTCCTTCCTCCCACTCACCTCTTGTACTTTGTACTCTCAGGCTGCCTGGTCTCTCTTATTATGGAGTAAAGGAATCTTTACTCATTTACTGCCTGGTGTTAGAGGAGACTGATAGAATCGAGAAAGAATCTTATTTTTTCCATCTGTGAAATCAAGTTGATTGACGAGGGGAATAATCTCTGAGGGCCAGGGGAGTGATATGACCTTGCCCAAAGTTACTGAGTAAATGTCCGAGACAGAACCACAGTGCAGGTCTTCTGACCTGTCTTCTAGTTCCATGTGCTGCACAAATTTAACTGGGGAGGGGTGGGGGACATTTATAAAGAGGATTCCATCAAGGGGCCAGCACCACTTTACCAAGGAATATTTATTAAGAGTGGAATATCATATACCAGTGGGAGAGTTATTTTAGGACAGTGGATGCTTCCCACAACCTTCAAATCACCCCAATTACACATAAGCCCTACCCTGGTAGACAGGATAGATCATACGATTAAAGATTTAGAGCTGGAATGGACCTCCGAGGCCAACAAATTCAACCATATCATTTTACAGAAGAAAACTGAGGTCATAGAGGTTAAGTGACTTATCTAGGGTCACCTAGCAAGTAAGGGTCTGAGGCAGGATCTAAACTCAGGTCTTTCTAACTCCAAGCCCTGCTAGGTTTTCCATTTGATAGGAATGACCCAAAACAAGGCCTCAAATTAGGAGAGATGGGACATGACTCAGCTCTTATGATGAAACAGTTTGACTTCAGCCAGCACCAGCATCATTCGATTGGGTACCAGCATGTGACCTATCATGGGGAGTTTTTTTTTCCCCTTTTTCACATGGAGCAAGATGTGACTCAGAAGGGCATCTTGGGAAGTGATTTTCTTGGATGCTTCAGCCCTGTTGCCTGTTCATTCTTTTAAATTTCTCTGAATCAGACTTTATATTTAGACCTGCCATTTACTCGCCTTGTTTATGCAGATGAACAACCATACTTCCAATTTGCTTAACACCGTGAAGATCCCACTTTGGCCAGGCAAGGATGGGGGTGGGAGAAGAGGGAAGGGAATTTAGGGGGAAAAACCAAACCCAATAACAAAAATCCTTCTATTTCTACAATTTTGCCAGGCTTCCACAAGGATAACTTCTATAGACTACTTGTCTCCTGATTTCATTAGTTTTTTACAAAAGAGAATTTCTGGAGTATTTAAAATTGACCTGCCATCAACCAGCTGTCTAATCTTGCTTAAATAACCTATGTCTAGATTTCTTGACTTCAAAGCCCATCATCCCATCATCTGTCCACATGGCTTTACCCCATGGAGTTTAAGTCTAGCTGTGTGGCCCTCAGTAAATCACTCAGCCTTTCTAAGCCTCAGTTTGCTCATCTCTAAAAGGGGAATAATACCATTCACCCTATTTTCTTCACATTGGCATTGTTCTTTCAGTAAATTACAAACTCCTCTTTTGGGCATTTAAAGGCCTTCGCTGCCTGGTCCCAATCTTTCTTTCGACATTATTATACATGACATCTCTTCACAAACTCTTTGCTCTAGACCGGTCTTTCTGTGGGTCCTCACAAATATGTTATCTCTCATCTCCATGCATTTGTACAGGTTGTCTCCCAGTGCCTAGTATGCCATCCCACCACCTCAACTCTGTCTTTTCCAACCCCTAGCTCCCTGTATGGCTCAGAGAAATCAACTTCCATTTCCTTCTAGGAGCCTTTCTTAATGTTCCCAGTTGCTAGCCACCCCTCCCTTCCAACAAAGTGATTATTCATTTTGTGTATTTAGAGTGCCTGAGTTCAAATCCCACCTCAGACACTTCTTACCTGTGTGACCCTGGGCAAGTCATTTAACTGTCATCAGCCTCATTTTCCTAATCTGTAAAGTGGGGGTAATAGTAGCACCCACCTGCCCAGGATTGTTGTGAAGATAAAATGAGATAATTATAAAATGCTTAGCACAGTGGCTGGCATAGAGTATGCTATGTAAATGTTAGCTGTCATCATCATCATCATCATCATCACCATCATCACCATCACCATTACCACCACCACCATGATCACCATCATCATCATCATCATCACCACCACCACCATCATCATCACCACCATCATCATCACCATCACCACTATCATCACCACCACCATCATCATCACCATCATCATCATAACCATCATCATCATCACCATCATCACCATCATCATCACCACCACCATCATCACCACCACCATCATCACCACCATCATCCTCATCTTCGTCGTTGTTATATCCTGAACGAACTTTGACCTGGGAACGTGTTATATCTACTTAGAATCTAAGCCCCTTAAATGAAGGGCCACGGCTGTCCCGCCCTCGTCTCCCCGAGCACCTATAGCCCAGTTCCTCACCAGCTGTAGCTACTTAAGAAAAGCTAACAGGATGTTGACTAATTGATTGAGTAGGGAAAGCCTATAAAAATCTGAACCCCATGATGAGCTGGAAAACAGGGAAACAGAGGCCGGTGAGTTCTTGACTGATAGTTGTTGGGAACCTTCGGGAAATCTTTCCGGTAGGCTCTGAGCCTGAGAACAATGGGCTCCGAACCCCGCCCGGCATCGCAGGATCTAACCCAGAGGATGCGGAGGGCCCGTTGTCTGCGGGAAGCGCAGGGAGCCACACTCGGGAAACCCATTAGCCAAATAATAGGTTTTGATCCCACTGTTTTGAAAAGGTACCCTGCATTTAGCTGCCTTTCCTTGGGGGTGGGGAGGGGTGGGGGGAGAGGATCCAATTACAGCTCTCCAGCCTGGAGGCTGGCAGGACTCAGGCAGAATGTTGGGGGGCGGGGGGCGGGGGGAGGCGGGGCGCGCACCGAGCCGCCGCAGCAGCAGCATCATCTACTTGGGAGGCTGGGAGGCGCCTTTAACCCGAGCTGACACCGCGGCTAATATCAGAGCGGCTTGTTTGCGGAGCTCTCCCTAGCTTGTTCATTGTTTATTGTCGAGTCTGGGCTCCCCCCTTCCCCTCCCCTGGTCTCTTCTCCCCCTCCTCCTCCTCTTTCCCCCAAGAAGACACAGTCTGTGGAGACGGATGACTCATGAATAAACAAACATTGGGGGGGGGGTGTGAGGAGGGAGCTGTCAGTCGCAACCTGACTTCCTGCCCTCCCTCTGAGTGTGGCAGGGGATGGTGAAGCATCACAACCCTCTGCCGTGTACACAGTGGCATCCAAATGGTGGGGCCCGGGGCCACCGACCTTGGTTTTTCCCTGGGATCCTGGGGCGGGATATTCGGAGACACTGCCCAGGCCCTCTGTCTTGGGCTGGTGCCGCCTCAGCTGGCAGGGAGCAGGGAAGAAACCTGGGGGTACTCAGGGCTCCATCTCACACTTCCTGCTGCTCTCCCCCACCCTCCCCAACAGCAGGCTGGCCAGGACCTTCCCACCTGGTTTGTCTGCTCTCAGAAACACAGGCTGAAAAGCATCCTCATCTGAATGAGGGGGTTTGTGTGTTATTCACTGTATACGTACACATGTCTGGCCCAGGATCATGCCGTATGGGGTATATCATGTGTGGGATCTGTGCTCTGTATGATATGTGGTGCACGGCTATGCATGCTATGGACATGTGTATGTGTGTGGGATGTGCAAAGTATCTTTGATGTTTCTTGTATAGATGCAGACTATATGGAAGGAGAGTGATTTGTGTGTGGTTTTTGTATGCACTATGTAATTGTTCTAAATGCTGTGTATAGGAGAATGTTTTGTATATGAGTGTGTGGGATATATAGAGTGCAAATGTGTGTGATGGATGTATGTATTGTCTATGTGGTCAGCATCATATTAATGTGTTGAGTGTAGGTGTGATGTGTATTATATGTTTTTTACATGCATGCAGTGGGCCTGGACTGTAGAACATGTATGTTCATACTCTGTGTCATTCCTGATGCTAGCAGAGAACCCCTAAAGACCAAACCTTGGTGCAAGGTGGCTTCTTCATCCTCAATGGCCCTGTTTGTCTGATTGGGAGATGCAGTGGGGTGGCAATCTCCTCCATTCACATCAGCAAAGCCTCCAGGGCCCCAGGCCCTCAAGTCTTCACTGTCTTTCTGTGATCGTGGTCATAAGGGCCTGTCCAAAGACACTAATTCACCATGATTCACCATGAAGGGTCTGGGTAGGACAGGCCACCTGTAGCCGGAGTACTTGGGCCTAGCCTTGAGCCACAGGGATAGTGGTCAGAAGCCCTTATCTTGAGTCACATGGCCCCAAAGTGGCTTCCTTAGGTTAGCTGGAGGGCAGCAGAGAAGGACAGCTGTCTTTGCCAAGGCCAGAGGGGAACTTGGGAAGTTGACCAGGGACATGATTTAAAGACTTAGCTCCTTGTTTCCCTGCAAAAATCTTAAATAAGTGGCTGCCATAGGCCCAGCATTGAACTGGGCCTTCTGTGTGCTGAGCACCAAGGCCAGTTTTATTTAGTGCTTCCCATGTGCTAGGCACTGTGCTAAGGACTGGAGAATGAAAGAAAGGTAAAAACAATCTTTGCCCTCAAGGGGCTGACATTCTAATAACTATGTACATGCTGTATAAGGGTGTGTATGTGTATGCACATATGTATATACACACATACATATAGATATATCTATGTATAGATAGGTATATGCAATATCTACAGTATATTTATCATATACACATACATACATCCATGTACCTATATGCACACACACGTGTGTGTGTGTGTGTGTGTATACACATGAATGGAAGGTAATCTCAGAGAAGAGGGACTAGCAATGGGGGAGGATGGGTGAGGAATTCCTACTAGATCTTCCTCCTGTTTCTCTTCCTTCTCTTTTTCTTCCTTTTCTTCTTTTTCCTCCTCTTCCTCCTCTTCTTTTTCTTCCTTCTCTTTTTCCTCCTCTTCATTCTCTTCCTTTTCTGTCTTACCAGCAGCAACACACATTTTAGGATGTCCTACTGTGGGAAAGTCACTTAACTTTTGTAGGCCTCAATTTCTCCATTGGTAAAGTCAGGGATTTGAACTAGATGACTAGGGATGCTTCTAACTCTTACTATGTCACACCAGGACACTCTGTGCTCAGTCTTCTACTAGGCTTTACCTGCTCCATATGAGGCCTCATTATGTGCCCAGTACTGAGGTGGAATGTCCTCCTCTTCCTCCTCCATAAACATTGATTGACCACCTGCCATGTATGAGATTACTATTTTCCCTGTTCATTTACTGAGACCTACTATGTGCCCAGGCATGAGCTGGGGTCTACTATAATTTTGTGAGTATGTGTTACAGGTTGTTATGTCCTCTATCTCTGCTAGGGTCACAGTTGGAACACCGTGCTGTGGGAGATATAAACACAGGAACTCCTATTCATGTGGCACATTCCTCACAATGATCTTGTGAAAGGGGTAGTATACGTAATTTTATAACCATTTTTCATTTGAGGAAAATAAAGGTCAGGGAATGAAAACAACTCATTCGGTTCACTGAGATGTAGTATAGATTGTGGAACGATGTGTAGGTTTGATTTCTTCATCTAGACTTCTTGGGGAGGCAGAAAGAGTCCCACGTTTGATGTCCAAAGACCTGGGTTCAAATCCTGACTCAGCTGCTTACTAGTTCTGTGACATTGGTTGAATCATTTTCCCTCTATTGCTCTCATTGACTATCCTCATCTATAAAAAGATAAGCTTGGCCTAGACCAATGCAAATGAAGTGGGGCCACTAAATGGTGCCTAAGGATGTCTGTGGGTCCTTAGACTTAGACCTAGAAAACCACATATTAACATTATCTATGTTCCACTGTGCACAGCTGGGTGACTCCGTGGTTGGAGTGCCAGGCTTGGAGTCAGAAAAACCTGAGTTCAGATCTGGCCTCAGACACTTACTAGTTGTGTAACCCTGGGCAAGTCACTTAACCCTGTTTGCCTCAGTTTCCTCATCTGTAAAATGAGCCAGAGAAGGAAATGGCAAACCACTCCAGCATCTTTGCCAAGAAAACCCCAAATGAGGTCATGGAGAGTCAGACATGGCTGAGGAATGATTGAACAAGAACAATACAATGTTCTATTGTATTTTTGTTTATTTTGTTAAATATTTCCCCGTTACATTTTAATCAGGTTGGGTCACATTGTGTTTTGGCCTTAGGACTAGGTGATCCCTAAGGTCACTTCTAGTTTTCCAGCTTGTGACTTTTCAACCTGCCTGCCTATTGTCAAATGATAGACTCTGAGTTGAATTCCTGGTCTGCCTCAGTCTTTCCCTAGGCCAGTCTGCAACCCAAAGATGGATGATTGCTTACTGAAGAAAGCGAGAGTCACTGTCCTCAGCCTAGTTGGGAAAACCAAAAGTGTGAAATGAGCTTCATTGGTCACCAACTAAGCTCAAGGTACTTCATTAAGAGCAGAACTAGGACAGGAGCTACTGAAGCTCTGACCAGGGCACTGAATTATAACAGGCATGGAAAATATTTATAAATCTTCAGCAAAGAAACTTCTTATGCAGAATTTACCTCTAGTGATCAAACAGAATTAATTCAAACAGGAGCGGCTAAGTGATGCAGTGGATAGAGCACTGGCCTTGGAGTTAGAAAATTCAAGTTCAAATTTGTCCTCAGATACTTATTAGCTGTGTGACCCTGGGCAAGTCACTTAACCTCGATTGCCTCAAAAAAAAAATTGGTGAATTAAAGTAGAAAGTTAGCAGATCTGCTTCCTCATTTTCTCACCCCTTTTTAACACTAGAACCCAGAACAAATTCCTCCTGCTGCTCTTCCCTTTGCTCTCTCTAGCAGCCTCAATATTTTCCTGCTTTGAGAGTTTATCCGTGGCCCTTGAGAGGCAGGGTAACAGTGAACAGAGAGATGGCCTAATAATCAAGAAGGCCTGGGTTCAAGTCCTATCCTTGACACATCCTACCTCTGTGACCCAAGCAGGTTTTCTCTGTAGCCTGGTTACAGACCACTCTATGGGAGATTTGAGAATGGAAAAGTCAATGCGCATTTCATAGAGAATTCCTAAAGATTCATCCCAGGTCTTGTTCCAGAGTTGGGGATAGCCCACCTAGCCCTCAGCCCCAGTACTGAGGTGAGAGGGAACCCTTATCCCTTCCCTGGCGGCTTGTAAGTGCGTGTCTGGGGACCCAAATCCCAGGAATAAATGATCTCATCAGCCCAGGCCTCTGCCTCCAATTGCTGCCGTGGTACTTCTACAATCTGCCCTCCAGGGCTTCTTAAACTTTGGGTCATGACCCTATATGGGGTCTCAGAAAATTGGGCAACAGTAAAAGGTTTCTGAACACACAACCATCAAAAATTAATTCAAATGTGTAATGAATCCGAGGTGTTTCTGGCCGTGCTTGCCCACATTTTGTTGAGCAGCTTCACTGAAGCCTTGGTTCTGAACACACAGCATGCGTACTTTGTACTGCGTATGCCATCATGCCACACAACACCAACAAATGCTGCCGAAATGTGAAAAGGGGGCAAAAGTAGAAATAGTTTAAGAAGCTAGACTATGGTAGAGAGAGAGAGAGGGAGACAGAGAGAGTCTCTCTCTCTCTCTCTCTCTCTCTCTCTCTCTCTCTCTCCCTTTCTCTCTCTCTCTCTCTCTCTCTCTCTCTCTCTCTCTCTCTCTCTCACACACACACACACACACACACACACACACACACACACACACACACAGACACAGAATTCTTCACTGGAACTCCATACATTGATGAAATTACACAGCTAGTGGAAACCGGGGGAAAAAAAGGAATGTGGAAACGCCTTTTTCTGCTTGGCCCCAGAGAGCAGAACTGGGTAGGAGCCATGGGTAGAAGAGATAGCTGGCATTTACATACAGCTTTAATGTTTACAAGGCATTTAACCAAATATCTCAATTGATCCTCACAACAACCTTGTGTTACTATTATCTCCACTTCAGATGGGAAATTGAGGGCAGGTTTGAACCGACATCTTCCTGACTCCAGATCTAGACTCTATCCACTGTGCCATTTTATTAAATGTAGAGAAAAAACCTCCTTATTGAATAATGATTATGAATAGTGATAATAACAAAAAATCCCAGTTATTAGAACTGTTCATAGCTGGGAAGGGTTGCTCCAGGGAGCAGTAGATGGCTCCCCATTCCTGACCTCTTCAAGCAGAGGCTGGCTGAGCACTTGTTGGTGGTATATAGGTCAGACTGGCTGATCTCTGAGGCCCCCTCAACCCTGAGCTTCCTTGATTTCATTCAGTGTTACAATAGAGAATGATGGCTAAGTTGGGCGATGATGGGTTCTGGGCCTTTTCATGTTATTACCTTCTTTTGTGGCTTGAGGGCAGGTCACTCCATTTCCGTGGGTCTGCCCACCTCACATGATTGTTGGGAAGTGGTAAGATAAAGTCCTCTCCCACTGGCCGGGTCAAATCCCACTCATCCTTCAAGGCCTATATCTTCCATGATGCCTTTCTTACCTACTGTGGCACAACTAATCATTCCATTCTTTAATCTCCCATCACACTTAGTACCAATGCCATATGTTCAGGCACTTGGATGGTAAAAGTTCTTATTTGCTTGTCAATCAGCAAACAATTATTAAGCACTTGCTGTGTGCTAACTACCATGCTAAATGCTGGGAATACAGATATAATGAAAGAAATAATAACTATTTTCAAGGTGCTTTCATTCTAATGGGGAGATAACAAGTATATACATAAGTAATATGGTGAATAAATATTAAATATAAGTAAAGTATAAAGTATAAAAAATAGTTAAACATAGGGTGGCTAGGTGGTGCAGTGGATAGATTGGTGTGTTGGGCCTGAAGTCTAGAAGACTCATCTTTCTGAGTTCAAATCTAGCCTCAGACACTTACTAGCTGTGTGACCCTGGGCAAGTCACTTCACCCTGTTTGCCTCAGTTTCCTCATCTGTAAAATGAGCTGGAGAAGGAAATGGCAAACCACTCCAGTATCTTTGCCAACAAAACCCCCAAATGGGGTCACAAAGGGTTGGCCATGACTGAAAAATGACTGAACAATTAAATACAAGATAGTTTGGGAGGGAGGTTTTAGCAATTGAGGGGATCAGTTAAAGCTTTGAGGAGGTGGTGCTTGAGTTGCATCTTGAAGGAAGAGAAGGGTTCTAGGAGGGCCAGTGCATAGGAATGTCCATTGCAAAGGTGGGGAAATGGAAGTTGGGGTGTGAGGAGCAGAGATAAGGCCAGTTGGGCTGGCTCCCAGAGTAAGGTACATCAAGACTGGGAAGATAGGTTAGGGCCAGACTGTGTAGGACTTTAAAGGCTAAAGAGAGTTTATATTTCATCCTAGAGGTGATGAAGAGTCACTGGAGTTTACTGAGCAAGGTGGTCTGGAATGGGAAGAGACTTGAGGAAGGCAGGCCAGTTGGGAGGCCATTTCAGTATGGCAGGCAAGGTGATGAGGGCTTGAATGAAAGTGGTGACTATGTGCTTAAAGATCTAGAGTGACGCATGACAAAGATTATGGAAGCAGAATAGCAAGTTTTGGCTGCTGATTGGATATTGGGGTGACAAAGAGTGACAAGATGATTAAAAGAGAGATAACGAATCTGGGAATATTCGATAAAGATGTTGCCTTTGACAAAAATAGAGAAGCTTAAAAAAGGGGTAGGTTTTGGGAGAAATGTAAATAACAACCAATAATTGTATCATTTTAAAGATTTTCAGAAAGTACTTTTCATTATCTGCTTCTGTCTGTTTACGTTATCTAATGTATTGAGTCTTGTCTTCTTGATTGGTCTAATTAAGCTCTTTGAGGCTATATCATATACATCTTTGTATCTCTTGCAGAACCCAGGGCAGTTCTGGCCACGTACTAGGCTCTCAATAAAGACCAGTTAGATTGGAAGTATCTAGAGAATTGTAAAGTGTGATACACATTGGGATCATCTTAGCAAATTTCCAGTTCCTTTTCGGTCTAACACTCCTGGGGCTACCCTGGAGTCCCATGCTAAGACATTCCACTCATTCCTGGATACAAATGGTGATTTTCACCATGAAGAGCTGAGAGTCGAGTTATAGGGAGAAAAAACCTATGATGTTTGGTAGGATCTCCTCTTATTAAAGAACAAACAACTTTTTGGAAAATTAAATGTAGACAGTAGGTTTCTAATATGTTAAGGAAACCTGAATCTATCTGACATTGGTTGGACCATTAGGAATTCATATTGAGACTCTGATATACCTCAGTGTCATCCAACAAAAGCATCAATCATAAATAAATCTTTTATATCCATTTGTCTCTGTCATGGTGCCTGTGTCATGGAATCAAAATTCAGTAGCCAGGCTTGGCTGGAGGCAAAGCTGTGAAGCTGGTGGGGTTCTTGGCCATGTTCCCCTTCCCTTCCCAGAGGTCTAATTCCTTCTTGGGGAGCCTTACTCCAGTTTTATTCCCATTTGGAGTATCTGGTGTTTCCTTCATGTCTTGGCTTCCAGGTTTGCTCTTGTCCCCCGAGGTCGTAGTACTCATGCTACCCGTAATGCCTGCCTCACAGAATTGTTGTGAGGAAAGTACCCCACAAACCCTAAAACAGAGAGATGCATGTGAACTGTTATGATGATACCTTCACTAATATCCCCTGGGGTCTCACTGGTTCTCAAAGAACACCAGGGTAACACAGACTCTAACAGAGCCTACCAAGCCAGAATGGCTTGGCCTAGGGATAGATTGCATTTCTGTTGTCCAGTCTAGGACCAGTCTAGCAATATTTAAAGAAGTTCATTACCAGGTTGGTCATTGGGCATGAAAAGGATTATGGGATTTAGTGTATTATCACATATTGAGTCAACAATATGATATAGAAGTGAAAATTGAGAAAGTTAAATTGATTTTCTTCTGTAATTGATTTCAATTTGCATCACCACCATTTTGTGTAAGTACCGAAGTCACATTTCGTTTCTCTCTAAGTTAAGTTTAGAAGTTCAGTTTTCCTGCTAAGCGCTGTTCTATTCTTGTGTCAAGAAAATCTGTGATCCTTGAAGGATGCAGGTGGATGCCAGGGAGTCTGATCTGTTATCTTTGCAACGCTGACTGTCCTTCAAGAAAGTCTGGTCTGTTATCACTGCGACACTAACTAGCCATGGAAGTGGACACTGCCAATGAGCTTTCCATAGAGACAAGATGGAAGGAGGGGTTGTTGCTAACCCCGAACCCCAAATTTCCAGCCAACCATATTGCCCCCCACGTCTATCATGCTTCTGACTTTCAATCAATCATGTTGTCTTCCCCATCTATGCAATTTAGACTTGATATAGGGAGAAGTTTTCTTACAATTAGTGATATCCAAGAGTGGAATGCACTGCCTTGGGAAGTAGCAGGCCCACCTTTCCTCCTCACTTTTGTATGTTGTTTTCCC
The DNA here is from genome assembly GCF_011100635.1 of Trichosurus vulpecula. Classification (NCBI taxonomy): domain Eukaryota; kingdom Metazoa; phylum Chordata; class Mammalia; order Diprotodontia; family Phalangeridae; genus Trichosurus; species Trichosurus vulpecula. Next base: position 61,950,006 of record NC_050580.1, on the reverse strand, counting down.
TCATTAGAATCTAAGCTCCTTGAGGTCAAGGATGCTCCGACATTGAAATCTGGGGATTCTGTGATGGATTTTCTTGTTGCTGTTCACAGATGATCTAGCTGACCTTCTGCTAATAGAGGTATGCCAGTGGACATACTGATGAAATCAAGGATCCTTTAAGGATTGAAATTGGGGTAAGTAATAATATTATGTGAGGAATCTGTTACATGTTTGCTCTACTCTTTAATGGGTGAAATTCATCACTAAACATATATTGGGACTCCCTGTGTGCCCAGTCCTGTGCTAAGGACTATAATCATAATAACAGTAACTAGAATTTATATAGCATTTTAAGGTTTGCAAAGCACTTTATATGTGTTGTGTCTTTAGATCCTCACAGCTTCCCTGGGAGGGAGATGGTTTTTATTATTCCCATTTCACAGATGGGAAAACTGAGACAGAGAGGTTAAATAACTTGCCCATGGTCACACAAGTAGTAAATGTCTAAGGCAGGATTCAAACTCAGGGCTTCCTGACTCTAAGTCCAAAACCCTATTCACTATACCGTCTGACTATTTGGGGTTTACAGAACAAAAAAGAGGACCCTGAGAGGGGGAATTAGATAGTTGGAGAAAAAACTGACATCAATGAAACAGGGAGAGATCTTCCTCATCTCAAGACGTCCTAGAACCCTACTATCATTCAAGGAACAGGTCAGACACTGTTCTCCTTCAGACCTTCCCCTCTACAAACCCTCTCTGAACTGACTTCAGGGAAGCTGAGTAGCACAGTGGATAGAGCTCTGGGTCTGGAGTCAGGAAGATCTGGGGTCAAATCTAGCCTCAGGCACATCCTACCTGTGTGACCCTGGGTTAAGTCACAGTTTCCTTGTCTGTAGAATGGAGATGATGACAGCGCTTAGCTCGCAGGGCGGTTGTGAGAATCAGATGAGGTAATGAAAGGAGAGCTCTTAGTGGAGGGCTGGGCACATAGTAGGTGCTTTAGAAATGTTAGTTACCATCAGAGTTTGCATTTTAGAGGCATCGTGGGATAGAGCAGAGAGGGCTAGCTTTGGAGTCAGAAAGACCAGGGTTCAGTCTCCATTTCTGATGCTTATTGGCAGTGGGACTTTGGAAGAACCACTTAACATCTCAGTGCCCAAAGCAGCTCTCCAGGATTGTAAATGGCAGAGCATATTGAGAATTGCCTGCCCGGTCCTGATGAAATCACAGATCCTTTCCGTGTCTGTCTGTCTGTCTTTCTCTTTCTCTCTCTGTCTCTGTCTCTCTCCTCTTCTCTCTGTCTCTCGGTCTTTCTCTCTCTTCTCTGTCTCTCCCCCTCTGTCAATCTCTGTCTCTGTCTCTCTATTTCTTTCTCCTCTCCTCCCTTCCCCTCTCCTCCCCTCCCCTCTCCTTTCCTTTAAAGATGGGCCTTAGAGGTTACCCAATGACTTGTTTTTCTTTCCTTTCCTTTTTTACTTGGTGAGAAAACTGGAAGTTCAGAGAGGGGAGTGACCACGTTTTTTACTTTATCATGGAGGTTTTAGGGTGGGATGGGGGTTAGGAGAAGCTCTCTAGACTAAGTTAATGCTTCTGCTTCCTGGGCAAGACATTTTCTTTCTTGCTTAGGTATTTCTTTGTGCAGCAGGCTGTTTGCTGCTCTCCAAGATGCTAATTTGAACTAATTTAATTAACAACTAGGGTGGTCTTGATTGCTATTTGATACTTGGGACTGCAGCCATGACATCTTGGATGATGACCCTGCCTGCCCCCTCATAACACCTGGCTTGATCGGCACATGTGTATATATATATTCATGTATGTGTGCGTGTGCGTGTGTATAGAGTGCACACACACCCACACATCCACACACACACAGACACACAAAATGAGCAGAGCCCAAAGTCTTGGGAGCAACCAAAGCTCCATTTTTTCTGGGGGTGTGGTAGGGAAGGTTTTTGCCCTAGCTTATAGAATCAATGCTGAGCCTCTGAGTCTTCATTTATTTTGGAGAGACAAGGGGAGGAGGGACCGGTGAGCCTTTGCCCCAGCTGGGCCCAGGCCAGTGATTCAGGCAACACCAGCATTAGCAGCAGGGACTTGTTCCTGTCTGTGTGCCCTTCCCAGTCATGCTAAGACAAGATTTTCTCCCTGTTCCTCCTCCCCCACCAACCCCCAAACTCCTTCCCCACCACACCCGATGACAGACAGACAGAAGCAACAAGATGCTCTTTGTAAGCACAAGAGGGTGCCTACCCGCTGGCCTTCTGATCACTGCTGGCTGCTCCCAGGTAGTGGTTTTGTCCTGCTTAGTCATTTCATATTTCCCCATCAGAACAGGCTAACCCTGATTCTGGAGAGAGGAGAGCCAACATTGATCACCGTGACTTTACGCTCTGTGTCCCAGCTGCCCTGTCCTTCTAAAAATTCTCAAGGGTTGGGGAGAGAGGGAGGTGGAAATAGTAAGAATAAACCTTATCCTCGAGAAAATGAGGATCTCATGGAGAGTACTAGATGGGAAATCAGGAGACCTCCGTCCCAGACCTGGTTCTGTCACTAAGTAGCCTCATGACCTTGGGTGAGTCACTTTACAAAGTGAGTTGATATTAGATCATCATTTTCCAACCTGTAGGGGGGCTGTGGAGTAATTACAAAGAGCATATCAACTCATAAACAAGCAAAGATACTATCTGAAGACTAAATAAACATCTTCCACAAGGCGGTATACATATTTCAAAAATCTACCCAAATATGATTAATAAATACGAATTCATTTAAAAGTATTACTGAATTCATAATAATGGTAATGGTAGTAGACGCGTTATTATGTCTTTCCTCAATCAATGGACACTAAAACTGCAATCATTGTCATATAAGGGTGTTCATTTTTTTTTTTTTGTCACTTAAGAGTGTTTCACATACTTAGAAAGAGGTGGGAACTACTAGATTGAATGATTTGGGAGGTTCTTACCAGTTCTTATGTTTTCTGGAACTCCAGGATTCCAGGGATCATAGGCCATCTAAGATGCCTCTGCTTGTCTGGACACCTGACACAGAACTCCCCCACAGTGCTTCGACTGGGAAAGTTGAGGCAGAGAGGACAGGAAAGGCTAAATTTCTTCCTTTTTTTTGGCTTTGCCTCTTTAGTTGTCTGTGTTTCCATCTACTCTGGGCCCAGAAGCTGATGAAAAGAAAACTCTTTTCAGAAACTGTATCTTCTCTCCTCTTTCTTCCCTCTTCCCACCTCCTCAGATCCTGAACCCACTGGCTGACTCTTGAATAACACAAATTGTCCCAATACCCTAGAACTCAAACTCTTTTTTCTTAGACCTTTTCCCATCCCTCATTGAGGCCACCCTTTCAATTTCCTACACCCAGCAAAGCCCAGAATTGAGCAGTGTCCCTGGGAAGGTCAAACAATTCTGACTACACAGTTCATTTGAGAGGGACTCCAGTTCAACATAGGCAGCTAAAATTGAGGGTGTACTTAACTAGGGGATAGTTATTTCTCTTCTTCCCTCTAGGGGTGTTGTGGTAGAAAAAGCAGTGGATTTAAATACAGCACACTGGGGTTCTAAATCTGGTGGTACTGCTTACTAGGTGTTTAAATTTGGGTAAATCACAACCTCTTGGGGCCTCAGTTCCTTCATCTGTAAAGTGGGTATAAATAATATCTGTACTGCCTACTACGCAGGTTTTTGTGAGGATCAGATAAGTAATAGATGGTAATCATTTAGTCATTTACAATGCTATCTAAAATTAGAAAAGTGGCTTGGAAACACTACCCTTACTCTCCCCCTGGAATTCTGTCCTCCCTGCCAGACCAAGTGACAAGGGGGCTCAGAGAATGAATGAAAGAGAGGTGGGGTGGGGATGGGGAGAGAGACAGACAGAGAGAGACAGAGACAGACAGAGAGATACAGAGAGACACAGACACAGAGGAGACAGAGACAGAGAGACATACACACATATACAGAGACAGAAAGATGGAGACACAGAGACACACACACAGAACTGATAGACTAGTTGGCCTCCGTTGTTTCCTCTAATTCCCAAATTCAGCTCAGAAAAACAAAACATAACAGTAGTAACAGCAACAATAACAGAAAAGAAACCTGAAGAATTGCCTTCTCTCTTCCCTCCCTCTGTAAGGGAGCAAATCAGAATGCTTCCAGGTTAGTTTGTTGGCCATTTTCAGTCTTCCTGGTTTCTTTATGTTTCTGGGTCACACATATTTTTGGAGGGGAAAGAAGGTGCCTTTTTATACAGTAGTAATTGACCTTTGTAGAGCACTTCATGGTCATCAAGCGCTTTTATATCATGATCTTATTTGACCAAATCAGATCATTTGTGCAAAAGCTTTTTGCAAACTTCAAAATAGCATATTAATGTTCTATCATTGTCGTCGTCTTCTTCTACTTCTACTTCTTTTTCTCCTCCTTCTCCTCCTCCTCTTTCTTCTCTCCTTCTTCTTCTCCTTCTCCTCCTCCTCCTCCTCCTTCTTTTCCTTCTTCTCCTTTTCCTTCTTCTCCCCATTCTCCCCCTTCTCCCCCTTCTCCTCCTTCTCTTCCTCCTCCTCCTCCTCTTCCTCTTCCTTCTCCTTCTCCTTCTCCTTCTCCTTCTCCTTCTTCTCCTTCTCCTTCTCCTTCTTCACAATAGCAATCCCAAGAGTTAGGCAGGAAGGTGTTATTATCTTATTATCCCCAGAGAGGTTGTGACACGTCACAAAATATGGACATCGGGCTTTTAATTTGGTGTACCAGTCTGGTGCCTTTTCTGCAGTACCATAGGACCTCTCTGGGATGACAGAAGTGGGGGCAAATCTGGGATATATGAGAGCAATGCCTGATAGGGATTTCACAGCTGCCTTCCTACTCACCTTACTGCACTAAGGAACACGGCTCCATCTTAGACAAACAGAAGAAAGAAAGGGAGTCAGAAATAAGCAGGCTAACAAACACCCTTATGCTCAGGTGAGACCAGGGAGGAGGAAATGGGAAAGCAGTGTACCAAATCACGCTAGAGTGATTTATTGTGTTTTGCCTATTGGAAAACATCACAGTGCAAAGTTTTCCAAGGTCATTGCTTCTGGTTTTCCCTCTCTTTATGCAAAGGGAGAAGAGAAAGCCAGCTAAGTTTCCAGTTTTAAAAGGAATTGGCCCAGAGCCAACCCTTAAGCATTCAGGAGGTGAGCTGGAGGCTGAAGGTTGAGGAAACAAGTCAAGAGAAGGTTCTGCTGAGAGGCGGCCCTGGTCCCTGACTCCATAAGCCAGCAGACTGCTGGGGCCTTCCCTTTATGTTACTGCCTGTTGACCACACACACACACATCCCTTGGATGTCCACTTTTGTGCTCGTTGTCTTTCTAGTTATAATGTGATCTCCTTGAGAGACTGTGATTTTACCTTCCCTTGTATCCCCAGAGATGAGCACAGTGTCTGGCACATATGCTTGTTGACTGACTGATCTCTCAGAGATGAGGCAGGACCAGAACATGAGGAGATATGCAAAGGTAGCTGGGGAGGGGGTGTGAAGGTAGGAGATTCTGGTTCTGTCCTTATCAAGTTCTCTTTCACGGATGATGTCCCTTCTTCCCCTCCCCGCCTCTAATTTCATAGAGTGCATGGTCCATAAGGGACCTGGAAGGCCTACTGACAACTTTGGGTTGGGCGGGGCTCATCTCATCCATCCCTCTGCTCTCAGAGGGGGCGATCTTTAAATGGACCAAGGGAGATGCGGTAGAATGGAAACTTTTGGGTCTTCAGTCAATAGATATATAACTTCATATGAATCACTTAAACTTATTGTGCCTTAGTATTTCCTTTGGAGAATGAAGTTAATAATGTCTGTGCTGCCTTGGAGTGGGGAAGGGGTTGTGGGACAATTGATAGGCAAGAACTCTGAAAAGAATTAAGTATGGTACAGATATTAGATCAGATTTCTGTGCTGTTCAAAACAAAAACAAATAAAAACTCAGGGTAGCCTTAGAAACTCATTCCAGTGTCTTACCATTCCTCTTCAGGGAAGTCGGCTTTATGTCTAACCTTAATCAATCAATCTGTCAAAAAATATGTATTATGTGCCTACTGTGTGCTAGATGCTGGAGATACAAATATAATGAATAAAACAATCCTTACTCTCAGTGGGCTTACATTCCAATGAGGGAGACAAATCCGTACGGAGGGACAGTTTTAGACATTTGAGGGAGACAAATCCATGTGGAGGGACAGTTTTAGACATTTTTCTCCTGATCTGATCTTTTTATTTTATTTTAGAGGGGGGAAGGCAGGGCAATTGGGGTTAAGTGACTTGCCCAAAGTCACACAGCTAGTGTGTCAAGTGTCTGAGGTTGGATTTGAAACTCGGGCAAGTCACACAGCTAAGTGTGTCAAGTATCTGAGGCTGGATTTGAACTCAGGTCCTCCTGACTCCAGGGCCGGTGCTCTATTCACTGAGCCACCTAGCTGCCCCTCCTGATCTGTTCTTAATAAGGAATGTTTAGGGAATCTTCATAGGCTTGGAAACTGCAGTGCAGCTAAATGATTCTCAGGGCTTTAATCTTTCCTCTTCAGGCTCACTTTCTGGTCCTCTTTGTTTGAGTTTCTCTTTCTCTTTGTTCCTCTTTAATTGAGAGGTTCAGACTTGGACACAGGAATTTATGGACGAGTATCAAATACGTGAATGTGGGACCAGCATGCGCTAGCTGTGTCCAGGCACACCCAAATCTCAAAAACATGATATTTGCTTCTAAGTTTAAATTTGTAATTTAAAGTAAAATTTTGTTGATTAAAATTAAGTTGAACATAGCTCAAATCAAATAAAGATAAAATGAGATATACAAAACACTTTTTAACCCTAAAACACTTTATAAATAATAGCTATTCTTAATATATATATGTATATTTACATGAAACCTGCAAATTCTTTAGTTGATGAATAAAAATACTGTACTTTATGTTAGGTATCAATAAACTTTTGTCTTAAAAGAAAATCTCCTGTGTGTATCCCTAGTAAAGTACACTATGTGCTCAAGACAGTTCTAACCAGCAAGAGCCAATAGTTAAATTTTCAGCATAGCATGTACAACTCATAAATCAGCAATTTAAAAATCAGGGATTGATTTTTTGTTGTTGAGTGTTTATAATTAAAATTTTAATAATGCAGATTAAAAGTATGTTACATATATTTTTTTTTTCTGGAGAGGCCAGTTGTTAAATATTTACCAGCACATCCTTGTATTACTCTATAAACACCGCTTGAGCTCAGCAGGAGGGCGGTAGAAGCCTCAGGAATGAAGTCATCACTGGCATGGAGGCCTGATGACTGTAGGTTAGTAGCAATAACAACAAACAACAACCACAACTGGCATTTATTCAATGCTTTAAGGTTCTCAAAGTGCTTTCCAGCCATTGTCTCAGTTGCTCCTCAGAACAACCCTGAGCACACATCAATGATTAAGGGATGGACCCGATTGTGCTCAGGGTTTCTATGCTCTGCTCCCATCTGGTTTTTTAAATAAAATTTTATGATTTTTTTTCTACATTTCCAAATGTGGGTCTCCCCTTGCTCTGCCCAGAGAGTTGTCCCTTATAATGAAGAATGAAAAAGGTTGGGGGGTGGCGGGAGGGAAGGAAAGTTCAGCAAAACTAAACAACATATTGAAAAAGTTTGGCATTATGTGCAATGCTACACATTCAGAGTCTTCCACCTCTTTGAAGAAGCAGGAGGAGGTGCCTTCTTATATCTCTTCTTTGGAGCAGAGCTTGGTGATTACAATTTAGAAGGATTTCGTTTCTGCTATTTTGCCAATGTCGTGCTTTCCATTCCCATTGCTGTAGTCACTATGGATGTTGCCTTCCTGGTTCTGCTGATATTCTTCTGAATCAGTTCATACAAGTCTTTGCTTGCTTTTCTGTACTCATCATTTTCAGAGCTGTCAAATACTGGGTCTATAAGGCTCCTGGGTGCAGCCTGAACAAGATTACTATGTAAATAGGAAATATTTAACTAAATAGATAAAATATAATAAGACAGAAATAATGTGAATATGTGGTTTTCTAAGTCAGGGTGTGGCCTGCAGGGATCCTTATGTACAATTTAGTGGCCTCTGTTTCCATTTGAGTTTGACACCACCAATCATATTCATTGTTTCTTAAAGCACAGTCATTATCATTTTATCATATTCATATACCACAACTTGCTCAGCCATTCTCAGTTCATGGGCATCTGTTTTGTTTCAAGTTCCTTATTAATCCCCAAAATGTGCCTTTTTTATGCCCTTCTAAGAGTGTTAGTTCTAGAAAGGAATTTAGGAAGATCATCTCTTCCAATCCTCTTCAATTTACAGATGACAAAATTGAGGCACAGGTAGAATCAGATGCACAGGTAGTAGATATCAGAGGAGGCATTTGAACTCAGATCCTCTGACTCCAGGGCCAGTGTCCTTCCCAACATGCCAAGCTGTATTTTATCATCACTCATTTGTTTCCCTTGTGTTCTTAACACAGTCTGCTCTGGGATCAGCTGCATACCATCGGTGTGCCTTGTTCCATGGTTAGCTAAGAGAAAATGATTCCTTTTTTATCAAAGTCTTTCTTGATGTTCCTCAGACAACAAAGAATGATGCTTAGGAGGGAGTGAAAGGTTTTAAATGGATTTTGCCTTCTTCCTTTTGCTATTGTTTGGAACGCAGACTCTGCCAGCTGGGGCTTGGGGCTTGCTTTGGAGAGGCTGATGAGATACAAGGCCATTTAGTGGATTAAGCCTGGCTGCCAAATCCTCCCTTCTCCAGCCCCACCCCCACCCCAAGACTGTCAGCACGTCCCACTCCCCAGTCCCATGACACTGATCCTTGGATCCCAAAGTAAGGGAAAAGAGAGAATTATATATTCAGAGACTCTCAACTCACCTACAGAGCTATTCAGCCCCTTGGAAAACTTCCAGCAATGAAAAAGATACTGGGGGTTGGTGGGGTGGGGTAGGGAAATTGGGGGAAAAAGGGTTAAAGTTAAAATGATAATGAAATATATTTCAGGGAGGTATATATGCTTTAGGACAAGGGAAACGGAAATGGAAAGAGAAAATAGTAAAGGATACAAAGAAGGAGGGAGAACTTGGGAGTCAGAACACTTGGGTTCATAGACTGGCTCCTTGCTTACTAGAACTGCGTTACCTTGGGCAAGCCACTTAACTATTCTATGGTTCAGTTTCTTCACCTGTTAAACAAGGACGCTGAACAAGATAATCTCTAGGGTCCCTTCCAGGTCTAACATGTTATGATCCTGTAATTCTGCAAGAGTAGGGCCAGAATGGGAAAGCCAAAGCCCGGAGAAGGAATGAGAACCAGAACAGAGGTATCAAGTTTGGGGGGGCGGGAGTGTTATTAAATAGTGCTTGGCCCTGGCCCCTTGCCAGGCACTTTAAGGTTTTGGCCATGAGCTCATAGGCTAATTTGCATAACTGGATGAATGAAGCCAGATTCATGATGGAACAATCATCGTCTCTGATCCCCGAGGGAGGAACAATCCTCTCCAGCTGTGGCGGCAGGGCTGGGGATCCATTCAGGATGTATTCCCTTCACTTCCTAAACACTCCCCCAAGCCCATCCAATAAGTGGCTTAGAATTATTTCAAGGCTTGGTCTGGCTTGGCTCTTCTGAATGTATTGTTGCCTAGGAGGGCTGGTGAGTGGGGCTCCTGGTATTTGCTAAAAGCCAGAGTTTGGGGGCTCTAATGGATATGGGAGTTGCTCTTTCAGATTGAGCGAGGGTCCAAGAGTTAGATCCCTTTGTTCTTTTGGCCCCTTTGCAAATGATCGATGAGATAACATATGCGAAGTCCTTTGTAAACCTTAAAAACTTATATAAACATTAGTTTATCATTATTATTACAATGATAGTAACTTATATGGTGTCCCAAAAGTTTTAGTACAATTTTAAGTTTTTAACTTTAAGTTCTTAATTCCTTGTATTTATTTTAGAACTTTCCAATTTAATTTATTATTTTATTTACTTTGTTTTATTTTAGCACTTTTTTCATAAAAGCTGTGGGTAGTCAAAATATAATATAAATATAATTTATGTATACATATAATTATCCCCACTTTACAGATAAGCCACTGAGGGTGAGAGGAGTGACTTGTCCAGGAGCCCATGGCTGGTACATGTCAGAGCTGGAACCTAAAAAACACATTGATGACTTTACACTACACCTGGTTGCTTCTCATGGCCATGCTCTTGCCTTCCCTGCAAGGGCTCATGAATCTGGAGGGTTCAGCTCTTCTGGGAAGCCTTCCCTGACCAGCTTGTGTGTACATTGTTGTGAGTAGGACACCCCCTGCATTGGGAGTCAGGGGACCCAGCTTCTAGGCCCGGCTCTGCTCCTCTTGCTCTGTCTGGGTAGGGAGCTTTGCTTCTCTGTCTCTTCCTCTACAAAAATGAGAGGGTGGGACCAGATGCTAGTAGAAGAGCAGAGAATCAGGAGTCAGAAGACCCGAATTTTAGTCCTGGCTATGCTATCACTCAGGTCTGTGACCTTGGACAAGTCACTTCCCTTTTCTGGACTGCAAATTCTTCATTTAGAAAAGAAGGAGCTTGGCCTAGTTGGTCTCTGAAGTTCCTTCCAGCTCTAACGCTTCACGACTTTGTGATTTGATGCAGCCTGCAATGAGCTATTCTGAAAGGTTTTAGATCAGGATAGTGACTCATTGATAGCAAAGTCATAGGAAGATTAATTAGTCAGTGGCACAGAGGATGAAGGAGAGCAGACCTGTTGGAATGCCTTTTTGATTGTCTTTTTTTCTCAGAGTTTAGAGCTGGAAGATTGGTCGAGTATTCCTCATGAGGAAAAATACTCGGGGAGGATCATGACTTGGCCATGGCTTGGTTACCCAGTGGCCATGCCATAGCAGAATCAGAATCCAAAATCAGATACTCCAAATGCACTACTTTGTCTGTAGCCCCAGTCCTGTCTCCTGAGGATGATCTGTGGAGTCTTGGGAAGTGTTGCTGGCCAAGCTCTCATAGGCAAAATGAGAAGGCCAGGCTGTCCTCCCAGGTATGAAAGCATAAAGACCACCACAACAAGCCCATGACCACAGGAAGCTGAGTCAGACAAATTATTTTAGGATTGGTAGGTATTGAATTAGAACTGGGTCTTCTTCTCCCAGGGACTTCTTCCTTTTACCAGATTCCTACAACATCTTCAGTCTGGGTAATCACTTACTTCCTAACCTAGGCCTTGCCCCTGTAGCAAGGATTCTGTCCTCCAACATAGACTCTGTGTCTCTGGTTAAGGGACCTTTGGCAACCTATAGAAGGGGATATTTTTTTCTTTTCTAATTAGAAAACATTTATTTTTTCTCTTCCTCCCATTCATCCCATTGGAAAGGAAAAAAAAGAAAAAACTCTCTTAACAAATTTGCATAGCCAAGCAAAACAAATTTCTCCATCCCTCCCTCTCCCCCCAATCTCATTTGTATCTTGAGTCCATCTCCATTCTAACAAGCTATGGGGTAACATTCTTCATTGTTGGTCATCTGGAATTATGATTGGCTAATAGACTGAGAAGCTTTTCAATGTTGTTTCACTTTGCATCAGTTCATACAAGTCTTCTAGGTTTCTTTGAAACTGTCCCATTGTCATTTCTTACAGTATAACAATATTCCATTACATTCATACACCACATTTTTCCCCATCCATTTCCCAATTGGTAGGTTATCTCCTTAGTTTCCAGTTCTTTATCACAACCAGAAGAGCTGCTATAAATATTTTTGTACACACATTTCCTTTTCCTCTTCCTTTACAAAATCTCTTTGGGGAATTATAATACTAGCTAGCATTTTCATAGTGCTTTTTTATATAGTACTTGCAAAGTACTTTAATACATATCTCATTTTATCCACACAACAACCCTGGGAGGCAGGTACTCTCTTATTTTACAGATAAAGAAACTGAAACATTCAGAGGTTGTCACCCACCCAGAATTATACAGCTGGTGAGTGTCCTAGGATGGATTTGACCTTGTCTTTCTTACTATACGTCCACTGCGCAATCCACTATACCAGCTCATTGACTTTTATAGGCATAGCAGTGATGTCACTTTATCAAAAGGTATGCATAGTTTAGTGACTTTTTGTGGCCTAGTTACAAATTGTTTTCCGTAATGGCTGGAAACCAATCAACAATTCCACCAACAGTGTATTAGTGTCTCTGTTTCAGAATAGGTAATTAAAAAGAAGCCTCAGCCTGAACTAGGAGTAATGCTTAGCCTCAGTCCAAAGCAGGCCCCACTGCATGAGGAACAGTATGTAATCATAGCCCTGAGTTCCAGGAACGCCCTCCCACCTCCTCTCAGTTCCTTTACTGAGCTCAAGGGCCATTTCCTACATGAAGAATTTCTAGGGCCCTTCACCTGCCAAGGCCCCTCCCTTGCAAAATTACCTGGTATTTACTAAGCCCCTTGAGGACAGGGATTATTCCATATTAGTCACTGAATCCTTGGTGCCTGGAACATAGCAGATGCTTAAAAAATGGTTATTAATTGACTGATAAGACTCAGAGTTAAAAGAGGCCTTAGAGACCATCTTGTTTTAAGCCGTAGCTTGCACATAGCTGGTATTTCGGAAATCTTTGTTGCTTGATTAAGATTGGCAATCTAGGTATGAGATGGTATTAATCTAGACTAAAAATCAAATAGGCTTCTCACCTTTTCTCCCCTCTTGTGCTTTTTGTCTCTCGATGCTTCTTTTATTTCTGCAGTCTGAGCTTCTAAGTTCTCTTAAATAAAAATCTAGAAAAGCAAGGGAGATGTAACTTATGTGTGGACTCAGACAAGGATCTTACTGTATCTTCCTTTAATCATAGCAAATGGTATACCTGCCTCCAGCCACAAATTGTCTGGCAAGTTTTTTTTTCAAAACACATCCTCAAATGTCACATTTAATATATTCAAGCCTGAGGATAATTGTCTTTAAACAACAGCAAAACAACAAATCAGACTTTGATGCTAACCAAATGTCAGCTTGGATCTGCTGGGCTTCCAGGATTTGGAACTAGGAAGATCTGGGTTCAAACACCCATATTTACCAGTGAGATTACATCTATGTTGAACTTATTTTCCCGAGCTATAAAATGGTGATAATGAATGAAAAAGTATTTATTAAGCACCCACTATTTACCAAGCACCCATGCTAGGTGTTGGGAACTCAAATAGAGATATGAGGCCTTTCTTACCCTTAAGGAGCTGACATTGATAACGTAGACAGGGGAATGGTGGCTTATAATAACATATAGCACCTGTTATGAGGCCTGAGAGAGTAATAGCACCTACTTCATGCAGTTGTCATGATGATCAAATAAAATAATGTAAGTAAAACATTTTACGAATCTTAAAACGTTAATGTCAGCTATAATTGCTATCCTCATCGTCAGTAAGCATCAAGGAAACTGGTGGGGGCGAGGGTGCCCTCTTGCAGAACTGTCTCTCCTCCAACAAGTAAGGGAATCTAGCCTGGGACAAGACTGGATGGAGCCTTGCCCACTTTGAGCACATCCTCAGATCTGCCAAATCTATGAAACCAGAGAGTTGTACTAGAGCATAGGGAAGGGGGCACTGGACCAGAAAGTTCAAACTTTGGCTACTTTGCTGTGTACCTTGGATAAGCCACCTTTCCTCTCTAGGCTTCAGCGATCCTCCAAACCAATCCTATTACTTTGTAGATAGGAACCTAAGATGTAGCTCTAATGATCCAATATTCTAGAACAGAGATGAAAATAAACAGGCAGCTCATGCCCTTTACTGTAGCCTGAACCAGATTAAAATGCAATTAGGAAATATTTAACAAAGTAAATAAAAATACAATAGAACACAATGTTTTTTTAAAAATATTATTTATTTTTAACATCTAAAAAAATGTTTTTGGAGTTCCAAGTTCTTTCTCTCCCTACCGCCCCTCCCTTACCAATTGAGAAGATAAGCAATATGATATCAATTACACATGCAAAATTATGCGAAACATATTTCCATATTAGTCGTGTTGCAAAAAAGAAGCAAGAAAAATAAAGTACATAAATCATATTTCAATTTGTAGTCAGAATTCATCCATTCTTTCTCTGGAGGTAGAGAGTATTTTTTTTTTATTACAAGTCCTTTGGAATTGTCTTAGGTCATTGTATTGATCAGAGTAGCTAAATCTTTCACAGTTGATCATCATTACAATATTGCTTTTATTGTGTATGATGATCTGGTTCTACTCACTTCACTCTGCATCCCCCTCATTGTTTTGTATGACACGATAGTATTCCATCCCAACTTGTCCAGCCATTCCCCAATCCCTGGGCACCCCCTCAATTTCCAATTCTTTGCCACCAGAAATAGAACTGCTATCAATATTTTTGTACATATCAGTCTTTTCCCTTTTTCTTTGATCTCCTTGGGTTATAGAGCTAGGAGTGGTATTGCAGGGTCAAAGGGTATGTACAGTTTTATAGCCCTTTGGGCATAGTTCCAAATTATTCGCCAGAATGGCTGGACCAGTTCATGAACCTCCATCATTAGTGTGCATTAGTGTCCCAAACTTCCCACATCCCCACCAACGTTTCTCATTTTCTTTTTCTGTCAGAACTTAGATAATGTTAATATAAGGTATCCTAAGTTGGCATGTGGCTGCAGGGATTCTTATGCACAAATTTAATGGCACCCGTTTCTATCTGAGTTTGACGCTGCTGTCTGAGAAGGAAGATACCTTCCTTAGTTGAACTTTGCAGTAGGAAATAAAAGAAGGCACTGATCTTGGAAGTTAGGAGACATGGGCTCTAGTTTGGGTTTTGATATTGATTTGCTTTGTGATCTTCTATAATACTCTTCAACTCTCTGAGATTCAGTAACCTCATCTATAAAATGAACAGAAGAGAGTGAATCTTAACGGTCATCTTATCCACCCCATTGGGAGAACTTTCTAGGCCTTTAGTTATGTCCCTAAGGTCAGGAAACCCTAGCAGCTGGTTCAGTACATACTGGGTCAGAATCTAAGCTGCGTCTGTCCCCCGGGTTCCTACTGGGGACCTCCCTCTCCGAAAAGGCCAGCTTGGGCTGTCTTCAGGGCTGCCCGGAAGCCTTCTCCCTGTGATTAATGAGTGTTTCCCCTCCCTCTGGCTCAGCAGGGCCCTCGTCGAGGGAGGGATGGGATGTGGCTTTGGACTTGTGGGTAGCTCTGGGGTTTGGGGAACAGGCCTCGGAGCGTGGGCTGCAGCTGTTTATTTGGCAGGGCCCCTAGGAGTGTTCCTAAATTGCACTCACAGATGTAACTCAGCCGGCCAGTTGGAGACCGAGGGGTGTGTTAGAAAGCCTAAATAAATAAATAAAGTTGCCCCTGCACATTAGCAGCTGAATCTTTCCATGCCACATGTTCTCACATAAATGTAATTGTCCCCATTCCATTGTTCCAAACATTCTCTCTCCGGAACCCTCAGCTCGCAGTAATCCTCCTGATTGCCTTGGCTGGTGTTGGCTCCAGATGTTGGCCTGGTTTCCCAAAGCCCTGGAGAGAAACCCGTCTGTCTCCTGGCTGCTGACCCTAAGATTTCTGATCCCCATTTTCCCCCCTACTTAAGCTGATGTGGTTTTGGGGTGTTGGACCAGAGCTGGGCTCAGCCCCAGGCCCCAATTATCAAAAGCAGTGGAATTTGGCAGCAGCATGGTCCAGGCTTGAAATAGTTCTTAGCTAATGGAAAGAGGGAGATACAAGTCTCCTCCCTCCCAGCCCATCTTGAGGCAATAAGTTGAGTCTTGGCCTTTAGTTGCCTCTTCCAAGAGTCATAATTAAAGGTACCAATCTTTCTGGGCCTCAGTTTCTTCATTTGTAAAAAAAAAAGAGGTTGTTGGACTAGATGACCTCTAAGGTCACTTCCATTTCTAATATCCTATGTAGTAGCTGTGCTTTAAGGTTTGTAAAACATTTTACAAGTTGATTCTTAACAATACTAGGAGGAAGATAACACCAAACATTACTGTCTCTCTTTTATACATGAGGAAACTGAGGTCCATTGAAGTCAAGGGATTTGCCCAGAATCATACAGTTACTAAGTGGCAGAGCCTAGTTTCCAACTCACATCTTCTGCCTCTAATAATAATAGCTAACATCTGTATGGTGCTCTAAGATTTGCAATGTGCTTTAACACCATTTCATTTGATATTCACCCTCAAACTGAGGTGGGGGTTTATTGTAGTCCTCATTTTATAGATTTGAACTCAGGTTTCCCTGACCTCAAGTCCAGTGCTCTCTCTACTGGGGTACCTAGCAGTCTCTTAGTATTCTATGATTCTCAAAAACAAATAAACCAAAAAAAGAAAACCCAAAATAATATCTTTGGTGTGATTCCCGGGTACCTGGAAGCTCCTTACTGATCCCTTCCACCCAGCCACACCTGCTTCTTCTCCTCTCAATTCTCCATTATTTAATAAAGTCACTGTTTACTCATTAATTTTGAAGTGTTGGTAATTATACATTGAGGTGAAAAGGGCTCAGAGAATATTAGGATGTCCTTGTGATGCTGGTAATTGATGGGATAGGTGCATTAATAAGCTGGTCTCTGGATTTTCATGACTAAGTGTAGGGTTGAATTTGAGTCTGGTTTGAGTGACTGTAGTGGCTGAGAGAGTGATCAGAGAGAGACAGATCTGAGGGTGTAGTGATTATTGGCATGAGCGAAGATTGAAATTGTTGAAGGCAATTTGAAGGCATATGGGTGAATGAAGTTCTGGATAAGGATCTCCAGAAATGATGCTTGTTAGTAAGGAGGGAATGAGGTGCAGTTAGCCCAGTGTAAATTCTTAATAAATACTTAGTGACTGACTGAGTCAAGAGAGTCTTGACTTGTGGGGGTGTGGGGAGAGTGGATTCTAGGATTCCATAGCAGCAGGTGTATCCTGGATGTAGTGGTTTAGGTGACTCTGGGGCCAAGTGTTGTGCTGATCTCCATGGATCAGAGGCTGGTAGATTAGCTTTGGCAAGGACTTTGGAGGCCAAACCTTCTCATTTCATAGATAAGGACACTGAGACCCCGAGAAGTTAAGTGATTTGCACCAGGGTCACACAGCCAGTAAATGTCCAAGTTAACATTTGAACTCAGGTTTCCTGGATCTGTCCACTCTACATCCTAGTGGCCTCACTGAAGGACAAGGGTATACTCGTAAAGGTTTAACAACCAACTCTTCAAAAAAAAAAACTCAACACAATTTTAAGTTTAATCTGCATTTTTAATATTTTCTTCATCATTACTTTCTTAAGGCTAAGCAATCAATAAAGCACTAAATCAAGCCTTGATTTGTAGCATTTGCCAGTTTTCAAGGTGTAAATGCTCACACTGAAAATTTAACAACTGGCTTTCATGAGTCAGTTGGAGCTGGTTCCAGCACAACTCTGTAAGGTACATGATCAATATTTTGGTAGCTGTGATGACAAACCCTGACTGTTGTCAGATATCTGGTTGACATAATTCTGAGTGCTCAGGAGAATCTGGTTAGGGAAAAGATTGCGTCTGGCTGGTAGGAGTAAAGCAGAGTAATCTATCTAGAACCAGTCAATCAACAGGTACTGTGCCTAGCACTGTGCTTGGTGCTAGAGATACAATATGGGTCCATGTGGCCTTGCTATTATTCTTGTATGAGAGTTTTGTGGTCTATGTTTGTGTGCATTTTATTCTCAATCATATTATAAGCTTCCTGAGGGTAAAGCTGAGGCTGGGCCCATTTTTTCAGCCATGTTTTGCAGTGAGTACAGGGGGCACTTGGAAGGTGGTGTTTTTCTGGCTGTGAATTCTCTCCCGACTGGAATGTCCCACTTAGACATCTCCATCTATTTGAATCCTCCCCATCCTTCACCTCTTCCACAAGGCCTTTCCTGACTACTCCACTCCTGACTTTGAATAGTTTGTAGTATTATCCAACAGCTTTGTGTGTGTAAGTTTTATTTTTCCAGCTAGATTGTCAGCCTCTTGAGGGCATTGATCATGCCTTGTATTTCTTGGTATCTACCACCAACCCTAGCCAAGTGCCTTGCAATCTGGTAGGGACTTGATAAAATCTTGCTTCATTGAACTGAATCCCTGTCATTGGAGGTCTTCAAGCCAAATCTAGATGACCACTTGCTGGGGCGTGTTGAAGAGAGGATTGCTAGCACATGTTGCACTAGATGACCTCTGGGGTTCCTTCCAACTTTGATATTCTGTGTTCTAAGAAAAACGTAGCACTTCTATCTCTCACCCACGCCTCTGAAAGCCCGTGGGGCCAGTGCAAGTCTACCTGGGGCTAACCTGGAATCTAGCCACTCGAAACCTGAGTTGCTGCCTCCACCTCTTCACCTAGAAGCAGTTTCTTGAGCCCAGCCCGAGCCCTTGCTTGGGAATGGAACCCTGGCTGCATCTGCTCCAGCTGCTAATCCTGAGGAGCAGCCCAGCTCAGTGGCAAGAACTGGCATGTTCTCACTCGAAGGGCCCATCTTACCCAACCATGCAGCTGTGTGCTCCACTCCCCAGATGCCAGTTCCCTCATCACGTACCCCTGCCAGGGCAACACTTATCCACTTCCTGACCTCCCGAGAAGTACTGCTGAATATCCCCAGTGATCAGAGAAGAGCAATAGACTTTTCTTAACCATCCTTCCCATCAGCCAGCTGGATCTCAGAGAGTTCTCCTTGATGCCTCAGGGATCTTCTTGGAAAGGGGAGAAAGAGAGTTGAATTTCACACTCGTATCAGGAAAAAAAGAAGCCATCAGGGTAGCTATGCAAGGTTATACCCAGAGACCCCAAGTCTCTGCTCCCCTCATCTAACTGCCTTTCATGGTATGGCAAGATTCCAGGAGGAAGTGTGGTATAGTGGCAGAACATCGGGCTTAGGAATTAGAAGGTTTCAATTACATACAGATCTCTTTTCTGTCACCAAGTGACTATGTGACCTTTGGCAAATCATTTTAAGTCTCCTGGCTTCAGTTTCCTCATCTGTAAAATTAGGTAGTTGGACTAGATAATAATTCAATTCAATTAAGCAAATGTTTGTTAAACGCTTACTACATGCAAAGCACTGTGCTTTGCCCTAGGCATACAAAGATACCTGGGTCAAAGAGTGTGCACGTTGCTATGGAGCATACAACATGTGCACACATAAAGTAAATAAGACGTCATTTCAAGAGGGGCAGAAAGCTAAGGATTCCAGAGATCAGGACAGGAGTTGTGGAGGAGGTGGCACCTGGGCTGTGCTGGGGAAGAGGCTTAGGTGAGAAAGGAGGGTATCTCAGACAAGATGGATGGCCCACCTGTGCCCAGGCAGAGAGGTGGGGCTCCAGGGACCCGGGTTTTAGCCTTGATTCTGTCACTAATTAGCCGTGTGACATGGGGTAAGTCACTTCTCTGCCTCCATTTCCGCCATCTGTAAGTGGGCAGATGACAAAAGCCAGTTCAGGTACCCCCAGGGGTGAGTAGGATAGATGATTTCTAGATCTGGAGAAATTATAGCCTGCAATTTTTCAGTAAGAAGTACCTCATCTGGGTGAAGAAAAGAGGCTGAGGCTGGGCTGGGAAACAAAGCTGACTGTATTCCTTTTCAGGGCTGCTCACAGTCAGCCAACACTTGTATATGGGGGTGGGAACAGGAAGGCTGGGGGAGTAGATCTGTTGAGCTCTACGTGATGGACTTGGTACATGTGTGTTTTTCCCCCTTGTTTCAGAGTTCCAGAATCATTTGTTTCCTTTGGCTTTCGAGGGATGACCATAAAAAATCGCCCAGACCCTCTCTTTCCCCTTCTCTGGAAGTCCTCGCCCTTGTCTTCTGGCACAAAGGATGGTGATGGATAGATCTCCCCCAAGAGCCCAGCGGCACCCCCTATCCCTCCCCACCCAGGATAAACAATGGCGGGGGGAGGGCATCTTTTCCACAGTCCCATTTAAGAGAATATGTGGAAGGTCATTTAATTTATAACACAAACATAAATCCAAGTTATGGCCATGGCAGTGGGGGCTGGCGTGGAGAATGGGAGGGAGAAAAGGCAGGTCTACTGCTTCCTTGCCTCCTGTCTGGGCTCTCTGTGTCTCTGTAACTGACAGTCAGACAGATGTTTCTGTTTCTGCGTACAATGAGAGACAGAGGCTTGTTTTGGTGGGTGGAGTGCTTAGGTCTGAAGAAGAAGGTCCCCAAGTACATCCCCTTTTACCATGCCGGAGGGTCTCCATTAAAGGAGACCACTCTGTGATGGTCTTTTATCCCAGTTCATGGGCTTTCCCCCATCCTCTTCAAGGACCTTTCTGCTGACCTCATTGCCATGCTCTCCCCTCCCTCCAGCTTTCCAGAGGGCTTCCAGATCCTCCTTTGAATGAGAATTCTGTCAAGTCTCTCCACCTCTCTCCTCCTTCACCTTTCGTTCCCAATTGCCCCTCCCCCCCCCTTTTTAGCTGCTCTTCATCTTCCACCAGTCACAAAGATTCAGTCCCCAGATTCTGCATTCACCAGCATTAGAACTTAGAGGCATTGTGGTAGTAGCTAGAGTGCCAGACCTGAAATCAAGAGGACCTAAGTTTGAGTTCTTCCTCCAATACTTTATGTGATCCTGAGAAAGTCATGCTCTCTCTAAACCAGATTTTTATCATCTGTAAAGTGCGGATAATAGCACTAATTTCCCGGTGTTTGTTGTGAGGACCAAGTATAATAATATACACAAAGATCTTTGCAAATTCACTCAAAGCGATAGCTCACGAAGCCCTACAGTTGTCTTTGCTTTTACTAACCTGTTATAAACTATACCAGTTCAAAACAAAAGCACAAAAAATCAAACTGCATAGCAAATAAAGTGACCATTTAAGAGTCTCCTGATGAACTCATGGGACACACTCTAATTCAGTTTGCCACACACCCCCATTGGGGAGGGCACACATATAAGAAATATAGATGGTTAGGGAACCCATTCAGGGTACATGTTTAAGGTCCACGTATGGCCAGGATAGTACCCACCTCTGACGTTGCATGGTTGCTTACGTACTATAGCAAAGTACATATAGCAAACCATATGTGATACTCTGCTGGGTATCATGTTTCTGCTCTCCTTTGGGCGAATTGTCTCTCCTGGGCATGTTTATCTACTGGTCATCCCATTTCTGTTTTCCACTGGGCATCACTTTGTTTCTGCTTGGTGTTTTCAACAGTTTCAATGTCACTGGATTTCTTTTTGCTACTTCCTATCCTTTAGGATTCAGCTTTTTAGGTCCATCTTCTGGGCTTATTCTCATCGGCTAAGGGGCAGTGACTAGAAAGCCTCTTCCTGATGAGGTCAGGTTAACAGCCTTTTAGTCTCTGGCTGAGGCTAAAAGCCACCACATTTAGGTAAGGGCACCCATTAAAATCCAGCCTGAGTATTCCAGGCTAACCTTGTTTATTATTTTTAAGTTTGGGGTCTGATGTTGCTAGGACCACTCTCTGACTTAAGGGTAGAAAACTTTTTATAACTCCTTTTATCTCCTGATGGGGGTCCTGTGTCCTGGGGCAAAAGTTGAGGAAAAAATATATCCCCCAAGCCCTCTGGGAACTGTGTGGAAGCTGTAACTGTTAGCTCCCAAGATGCTCTCTGATTGGCTCATACATGAAAGCGACTAAGAACAAAAGCTAAGTTAAGACAGCAAGCCCATTGCTTTCAATTCACGTTGCCCACATTCTTGCCTTTCAGCAGGAAAGCCTTTGACCACCACTAATTCTATCACTTACTGCACACCTGTTCCCCCAGCCTTCCTCCCTCTTCCCACCACCGCCTGCCCCGGTAGTAATAGTACTGGTGGTGATGGTCGTAGTAAGAAGAGTAGTAGTAGTGGAAACGGTGGCAACGGTAATGATCGTAATGGTAATCGGAGTGATAGCAATGGTAGCAGTACTGATAATAACAGTAGTAGTTCTGGTGGTAGTGGTCGTAGTGGTGGTGGTGGTATTATTATATTACTGGATTTGTTCTGTGAAGGACCTAGGTCCTCGAGTGCAGCCCTTTGACTGAATCCAAACTTCACAGAACAAACCCCCTTAGTAGTGATAGTAGTAGTAGTAGTAGTAGTGGTGGCATTAGTAGTAGCTGTAGCAGTCCTGACTGTGAACAACGCTGTGAACACAGGCAGCTTTGCTCCCCAGCCCAGCCTCGGCCTCCTTCCTGTCCTCTGACCTGTTTTCGGGCCAGCCTCGCTGCGTCCCTCTGTGTCAGAGGCAGAGAACAATACTCGCAGTATTTCTTTCACATGGTCTTGTGAGGCTTTGATGACATGATGTGTATAAAGCATTTTGCAAACCTTAAAACACCATAAAAACGTCAGCGACATTGTGAGTTCTTGTTGAGACCTACGATTTTACGGATACGGGGGAATCCCCAGCGAGGATCAGAGCATCTTCTCTGCTTGGGAGCTTGAGGTTTACAAAGCGCTTTACAAATACGGTCTCGTGGGTGGAATGGAATTCTCATGGCCACCTGGGGAGGTCGGTACTATTATTATCCCCGTTTTACAGATGAGGAAACCGAAGCAGATGTTGGGTAAGTGACTTGCCCAGGGTCACACAGCTAGTGAGTGTCGGAGGCTGCATTTGAACTCAGGTCTTTCCAGCTCCAGACCCAGCATTGTACTGTGCCACCAGCTTGGACTTAGGTTCTTAGAGAGTGACCTGACCCATTGAGAGATGAAGGTACTTGCTCAGAATTATACCGTGAGTGTATTTCAGAGGCAGAACTTGAACCAAGCCTTTGGCCTTGAAGTTGCTTTGGTAATGTGCATACCAAAATTGGAACACCACTTAGAAGACGTGATGTGGATGAGGATGTCAACATCCATGTGAAGAACTCTGATTTAGGGCTAAGACAACAGGCCTGCTTTGAAGTCCAGAACATGTGACAAGCTACTGTTGTCCACAGAGGAGTCATAATTCATTAGCCCAGGGGTGGGGAACCTGCGGCCTCGAGGCCACATGTGGCCTTCTAGGTCCTTGGGTGCGGCCTTTTGACCGAGTCCAACTTACAGAACAAATCATTTTATTAACGGGATTTGTTCTGTGAAGTTTGGATTCGGTCAAAGGGCTGCACTTGAGGACCTAGAAGGGCACATGTGGCCTCAAGGCCCCAGATTCCCCACCCCTGCATTAGCCTTCACAGAAGATCAAAGGTGATATATTTCCAAGTATTCATTCCCGCTCGTTCATTCATCAGCAACCCTTCACCACACTGGGGTAGACATTGGGGGAGATACAAAGATGAATATTCCAGCCCTTGACAGCTTACAATCGGGTTTAGAAGACAGGACCTAGAATCACAGATTAGCCATAGATGTACTTAGAAATGACTGTAGTGTAAGTCAGAATGTGATATGTCATAAGAGCAGTAATTCTTATAAAAGAAACAGCATGAGGGGTTCAGGTTGGCCTAAAGTGAGAACTGACTGTGTACCTGGAGGGATTTTCGGGCATTCGGTGGTAGGGGTGGGTGGGAGGTGCAGATTGAAGAAGGAGAAGATTTCTTTCCCTGAAATTCAGTGGAGATGGATTACTGCTCTCTCTGTGAGGAAGCTGGGGGCAGCTGAAGAATTCCTTGATGTTGGGGATGGCTTACACAAGAATAAAAGCCCTGGGACTGGAGGGGAAGGAAGGCTGGCTGCTGGCCACCTAGTCCAGAGGTGAGGAATCTGCTCTATTCAGCTAACTCCTGTTACAGAACCAGCTTGCAGGCCTGGAGTGGGCCCCCCAGGAATTCCCCTCCTCACTGCCAGGGATTTTCCCTGAGCCAGAGGGTCCTGAGCTTTCACAGTTTAGGAAAGGCAGCTGAGGCCCTACCTTGACCCTTCTGATCAACCGATCCTCATTTCGGCTCCCAAGCCTTCAATTCTCTTGCCAGCATTTCCACAGGCCTTCTTGAACTCTCTCCTCTGCTATCTCAGTTGCCCTAGAGACAGTATCAGCTCCCTGCTGTTTTCCCCACAGACTGGCCTCTTCTGGTCCTGGCTCCTTCCTTTCTCCCAACAGTTATTATCTATCCCAGGGGCCCCACAGAGGTGACCCCTGGGAAGCCAAGCTCCAGACATCCTGGAGTCCCTGAGTTGGTGTTCCCAGAAGAAAAGCCTGAATTTAAACTAGGCAGGCTGGAGTAACCTTTCCTCCCTCATTCTCCACTCCTCTTTATTCTATTCCTTTCCCTTTGCTTGTTTTTTATTTCTTACCGCACCCCCCCCCACCCTCCATATTTTCTTTTTCCTTTCTCCTGTTTTTCTATTTTACCTGGCCCCATACCTCTACTTTTCCTCTATTCTCCTTTTCGAAGCAACTGACAAATTCCACCACCTGGAAAAGAAAGTCCTATTAGAGCGGGAAGCCCACCCCCACCTCTCCATGCCCTCTGGCCAGGAAACAGCTTGGGGCCCTCTGTGGATTTTTATGGGCCAGGCAGGTCTGCTTGCAATAGGATAGGACTGAAAGTATGCCAAGATTTGGCCTTCCTGCCTGGGCCTGAGAGGGCAGGAAAATACCCTTCATTTCAGCTGCTAACTGGGCTGCTGGGATAGCAAGTACTCTGGATGACAGTCAGCTTCCAAAGAGATACTGACTTGCTAGAACAATGGACTGATTATAAGAAAATTCAATTTAATATGAATAAATACAAAGTCTAACACTTGGGTTAAAAAAAATCCACTTCATAAGTACAATACGGGGAGGGAGACAGGGCTAGACAATATTTCAGATGAAGAATTCTGATCTAGGATTTCAGGGAACTTCAAACTCGATATGAATCAGGAGTTTGACAAAACGACAAGTAAAATTAATGGTATGGTAAACTGCATTGAGAGATAGAGTGTCTTAAGCAAGGGAGGTAATCACTTCTGGGTCCTCTGGTCAGATTAGATCTGAAGTATTATGTTCATTTCTGGGAACCACATTTTGGGAAGGAGAGAAACAAATTGGAACACACCCAGAACAGAGTATAGTGAGAGGCCTGAAGACCAGGCCATACTGTTGGTGGAACTAGGAATGTTTGGTTTGGAGAAGAGAAGACTGAGGGGTTGTTTTCAAGCATCTGAAGGCCTGCCATTTGGAAAAGGGGTTGATTAGGTTGGTTTGCTGAGACCCTGAAGGTAGAAGTAGGAACAATGACAGAGGGATGGATTTTTTGTGTTATAAAAAGAACTTCCTAATAGAGCTGTCCAAAATGGAAGATAGTGTTTCTTGGGAGGTAGTGGGTTCTCCTTTGGTGGGGGCAAGCTCTGGGGGAGGAAGGGCAGGGAGGAGAGTTCAAGCAGAAGCTAGATGATCACTTGTCAGAGATCCTGTGAAGGTCTTAATAAGCCCACCTTCAATGGAGATGGGACCTATGCCTTCATTAGCCAGGAGGAGGCAGGGGCTTATGAAGGGAAGGATTATGGATCTTAAATTTAAAGATGGGGGTGGGGGTGGGTAAGTGCTGGCCTTTGGAACTGGGCTGCATTTTGGGTTTGGGAAGGATAGAGAGAGCAAGACTCATCCTTTAATTGAGGCCTTGAACTAATTTTAGTGGATAATTGAGCTGGTCTGAACTTGCCTGTTCAAGGGTTTAGTTGGGAAACTTGACCTCACTCTGGCTACCCCCAGACAGGCCTGGACTTCCCTTTCTGTTCTCTGCTCATTTCTGAGGGTTTTGGAGACAGGGTGGAAGGCGAGATTTGGAAAGTAAACCTTGTTTGTGTGGTACTATCTTGGTTGAGGGCAAGCAGAGTGGGCCAGCCATGTTCCAATGTAGAATGCCCTTCACCATTTCTTGTGCTCCAGGTTTGGGAAGAGATGGACTAATATACTTAGGTCTCAGTCTATTCAGGGGCCAGACAAGAACCCCCCAGAGCTAGTGAGAAGATTGGTTGTAGACCTCTGTTCCTATGTACAGGGTCAGTGGATGGTGCCTGGTAGCTCCTTCCTTGACATGCGCCACCTTCCGGGGGTCAGCCCAATGTGATCGATATGAGGATCTTAGGCTGGGATAGTGATGAGGGGGGTATGATGGATAGGAAACCCTACAGAGAACCAGATTTTCTGGATACAGAGCAACAGCTGACTCATTCTATGATTGACCTTGGCACGGGACTGGGCACTTATCAGATGCTCAACCACCCACAGAATCAATCACTATATTTACAAGTTAGAAGAGACCTTCCTGACCTCCTTTGCAACTCAGGAAGTGGTCCATTGAGTCCAATCCAAGCCTTAGCAGGGATGTTTTCTATAACATCCTCCCAACAGCCAATCATCCAGTCTTGTCTTGAA
Organism: Trichosurus vulpecula; assembly: GCF_011100635.1. Classification (NCBI taxonomy): domain Eukaryota; kingdom Metazoa; phylum Chordata; class Mammalia; order Diprotodontia; family Phalangeridae; genus Trichosurus; species Trichosurus vulpecula. The sequence goes on along the minus strand of NC_050580.1, from coordinate 61,923,744 downwards.
ATCCTCCATTGAGGGGGAACCCGTTGCTTCTTGAGGCAGCTCATTCTACTTTGAAATAACTCTAGCTTTTAGGAAGCTATTTATCCATTCGTTCATTCATTTATATGTACTCTTTATTTGTTTATTCATTTATCTATATTATTTATTCATTTATCTGTTCATTCATCCATTCTTTTTTTATATCAAGCCGAAATCTAATATTCTGTTGACTTCTGTTCTTTGCTCCTAATTTTGCTCTCAGGGCTCAGACAGACTTGCACATGACAGTCCTTTCTGTCCTATCTCCCCAGAGTCTTTTCTTCTCCAAAGTAAGCATACCTGATTCTTTCAACTGGTTGTAGTATTCTGGTCGCCCCCTATTGGATATAACACAGCTTGTCTCCATCCAGAGCTGAATCTAACACAGTACCCCAGATGTGGTCGGCTAGAGCAAATTATAGTGGCTATAACCTGGGGTTCAATTGACAAATTAACACGTTGTTTAACGATGTTCTCTTAATTAACCTGTGCTGTAGTTTCTCCAGCTATGAAATGGGAGGGAAAGGGCAAACTCTCTCTACTTCTGAGGCTCCCTCAAACAGTGTTTCTCTATAAGGAGCTTTTCGGAAGATGAATTAATGGGGGAAAAAGTGTATGGTAGCAGATAGCAAGTGGTAGATGGTGTGGTAGGAAGATTGCTGCTTGGAATCCCTAAATATAGTTCCTAGTTTTACCCCTGAGTGGTATCTTCAGGTATCTTTAGGGCCCTAGTTTCATCATTTGTAAAATGATAATGGTAATATCTTGGGAATTAATTATTTCATTCATTCATCTGTTCATCCATCCATCCATCCATCCATTCTATAGACACTTGAATACCTAACATACGTATATATATATATATATATATATATATATATATATATATGTGTGTGTGTGTGTGCGTGCGTGTGTATGTGTACATATGTATGTGTATATATAAAACATATATAGTTCTATATGAGATAAAAAGATGAAGCAGACAATTTCTACTGTTAATAAAACAAATGATGACAGAAGGCAGAATACACCTATTGTTTGTGGAAAGTATGGGGAGGGGAAGGGCAGAAAATGGCATTTGACTTAGGCTTTGCAGAACAAATGGAATTTCAATACAAATTGGGTTGAGGAATTCTAGGTTTAGCTAACTACGAGTAAAAGTCTCAGAAGCAGAAAAGTATAAGATGTGATCAGAGAAATGGACAGTTTGGCTCAAGTGTGCAATTTGAGTCTGAGCAGCATAGTGAGAGGCACATTGTGCGATATGAGTAATATGCCATATCCTATGGAGGGTGGTGGGTGTGGGGTAAGATTAGATAGTAGATGGCCTTGAATGCCAGGCTAAGCAATCTGAATTTTATTTCTCCGGCAAAGTGCTCTGCCCATGTGATAATGGGTTAGAAGGAGGATTATCAGGAATGAAAACACTGTTCCCGCCAGGTGCAGAAGAATGATAATGCATGGAGAATGCCAATAATGCTAGCAGAAGGCTAGTATTCAGATTAGGCAGAGTGGAAGGAGAGAGGCTAATTCTGCCTGATAACTGCCTTTAGGGCTCTCCTTGATGTTTTCCTCCCCAGCCTCCAGGGAATGTGTCCTTTCCCAGAAGAGACCATAGTGACCAGCTCTCCTCCTCCTTCCCCTCCCTGCAGTCCTTGCCATGATTCACTGTAATTACATGGGCCAGACTGCTGATCCTGCAGGGCCAGAGGGTTGTCTGTCCTCCACCCTACCCTCTGCCAGAAAGAATGGCCCGGGCGTAGAAAGAGGCTCTCAAGCCTTGAACCACGAGGGTAGACATGGTGACCCATGCGTGCGGGCCTTTTTCTACCCACATCCAATGGGTTGGGGTGTGTGTGTGTGTGTGTGTGTGTGTGTGTGTGTATTTGGAGGAGTGTGTAATAGAAATTCAGAACAGCTATCCCAGCAACCCCAGTGAAAAGAGATTTTTATTTCACAAGGTTATCATCATCTCCATGGTGGGGGATAGGTGGAAAGAAGTAATGGCAGCCCCTAAGTAAAAGCTGGTTTGTCAGGCTCTTTGGGTAGCCCTGAGACACCATGGGGGTCAAGGCCTTGGCAGAACTAGGACAAGGAATTTATGTACTATAGGTGAGATTTGAAAATCTTTTCTCCCTGTCCCCGGCTGTTCTCAATGGCTTCTCTTCCAAAATGTAATTGGCCCCTTAAATTCATAATTAATTTATGGAATTATGAAATGAGGGCAGGCACATCTGGTTCTTTGGGTAATCACCAAGAAAGACCATGACTGGCAGAGGAAAATGGGGCAGCAATCACTCTTTAATAACCAGCATAGAAAGTACAGAGATAAGTGGCAAAAGGGGTACTGAGGTGAGCAGCATGGGGAAAGGGATGGGGAGGGGGAGAGGCAGAGAGTCTCACTCATGTTAACCTTGGACTAGAGTGGGGAAGCACTTGGCAGCATGGACCTGATAGAGATGAAAATGCATTGTAGGGCAGGGCAGGAGTTTGAGGTCTCATTTTATAGGTTTTTGGGGGGAACAGCCTCCTATCTGTGCCACCTTGGGGTTAGCTCATTAATATGTCCAAATCATCTTAAAGTTGTCAGTAAAATCCTAAAGTTAACATGTCCACATCATCTCAAAATTATCAGCACCTTTTAGTGTTCTGCAGATATCTGGAACTTGTCAGAGATTTACATATCTTAGGATCAAAAACCAGGATAGCAGAGTTTAGTCCCCTGATTCTATTCATATTACCAGGATGTGATTTTTGGTTAATATATATTATAATTCATAAATTATGCTCCTTCGATCTTTGGGACGGTTTGTAGATGACTTCCACGTTCCCCTTTGCATCCTTCCTCCCTACTATTGCCCTTTATGCTGCTACTTATAAACCCACTTACCGTACTGACTAGAAGGGGAGGGAGGAGGTGGTCGGGAGCACCAGAACAATTTTAATGCACCCCTAGTAAGGGTCACAAGTTTAGTCTACACACTTCATCTTGAGCAACCTTATCTGATTTTTTCTGTAGTTGGGCATCAATGGACTGGGCCTTGGAGCAATTGAGAAGGAGCAAAAGGACTCAAAAATAGGCAATGGAGATGAAAGAAGTTCAGCCTTAGCCAACTACCCTTGAGTAAGAGTTAGAATAATAAAGTAACCATTTAAGTGCATTTAACACTTTCAGGCTTGCTAAATGCTTTACATAAATTATTTTTTGGTGGGGGAGGATGGCAATCAGAATTAAGTGACTTTCCCAGGGTCACACAGCTAATAAGTATCTGAAATCAGATTTGAACTCACGTCCTCCAGGCTCCAGAGCCAGCGCTCTATCCGCTGAGTCACCTAGCGGCACCTCTTGCATGTGTTATTAGAGAACTGCCTTTGGAGGGTGTTCTCTTTGTCCACTTGTCATTGAATTCTCTAACCTACTCTTTCCCTCAACAGAATCACTTCACTGGCAGCTCAAGTTCACGATTTGGTCAATTTCTGCCCAAAGGAAGCTCTGCCCCCCATCTCCATTTTGACTCCAGATGGAAAATGCTAATGGATCAGAATTGGGGGAAACTTGACCTAGAAGTAGGCTGCTGCTCTCTCACAGGGCCTATACTAATTAGAGAGAGAAACCATGAAGAACCCTAATCTCTTCAAACTTCTTCGGCCAACCTTTCCATTTCCTGCCTGGCAGTTGCTCACAGCTAAGAATTCAGTAAAATCCAATTCAATTTAATATAATTCGACTCAACAAGCACTTATTAGGTGACTAATATGTGTCAGGCAGCTAGGTGGTGTAGCAGATAGAGGGTTGGGCTTGGATTCAGGAAGACCTGAGTTCAAATGTGGCCTCAGACATTTACTTTACCCTGGACTAGTCACTTAACCCTGTTTGCCTCAGTTTCCTCATCTCTAAAATGAGTTAGAGAAGGAAATGGCAAACCACTTCAGTATCTCGGCCAAGAAAACCCCAAATGGAGTCACAAAGAGTCAGACACAACTGAACAAAAAATGCTGCATTGGTAAAGGGAGTTCCCTCACCAGGGTATTCTCTGTACCCATGAACTCACAGGCTCAGCCCCTATGCCCAGCCTAATACTATTATGACAGTAAGTCCCACAGTTCAGAAAAGAAGAAAATCAGTGAGAGCTGGAGTAACTGAAGAGGTCAGCAGTAAAGAGTCCCATATGTCTGTGCTTGACCTTGTATTGTTTAAAATTATTATATGTCACTTGGATAAAAACATAGATGGCATATTCATCCATTTTGTCCGTGGCGCAAAGTCAGGAGCAATGGCTAACATGTTGGAAGATTGCTGCTGCTGTTTGTCCTTCATTCTCAAAGAGGACCAAGACATCGGGGAGGTGATGCCATGACATGCAAGTGAATTGGATTTAAGTGAGGAAAGGCTGTGCAGTCACCAGCCTCACTTTATCCTCCAGAGCCGTGGGGGTCCAGTGGTCAGACATGGATCAGGACAACTGGAGGTGACCCAGGATGAATGGGGGACCTTGGCCTTTCAAGTAAGGTTTTTAGCAGGTCTCAGTTTGACTGAGGCAGGGCCCATTCAGTGATTAAGGTTTAATAAGAAGTGAGGTAAAGAATGGCCTCTTTTTTTAAAAAAAAAATAGATCTGGAGGGGGAAAGACCTTCAGGGTTTCTGGCCAAAACAAAAACAACTGTTATTTACATTTATTCTGAGCCAATCAGGGCCCAAACAATGACCAAGTAGGGCTTCCTTGGGACCTATTGTTGGACATTCAATGAGAGCCAAAGTCATTTGAGGTTAAGGCCCTTCTTTTTAATCACTGAATGGGCTCTGCCTCAGTCAAACTGAGACCTCTTAAAGACCTTAGCTTGAAAAGGCCAAGATCCCCCACTGCATCCTGGGCCATCTCCAGTCATCCTGATCCATATCTGGCCACTGGACCCCGATGGCTCTGGAGGATAAAGTGAGGCTGGTGACTTTGCACATCCCTTCCTCACTTAAATCCAATGCACTTGCATGTCATGGCCTCACCTCACTGGTGTCATGGTCCTCTTGGAGAACACTGGACGATAGATTCTAAAAGGGTCTCAACAGGCTAGAACTTTGGGCTCAAGCCAGAACGGACCTTTGAAACTGTCTGATTTAACACCTCTTCTCCCCTCCCACAGAGGGGACACAGAGGCCCAGGGAGGTAGAATGTATTCCCCCTCAATCCAAAAGCTGAGACTAGAATTCAAAGTCTCCTGCTTTCCTGGAGTCCAGGGCTTCTTCCTGCAACACAGAAGCCCCAGGGCCATTAAAGAAAGGTTCAGATGAACTTTTCTCCAAAATGCAACTCTGTGTTTTCAGTGATGAGGCGGAAGAGAAGTTATGAAATGCTGAAACTCAGACTGTGTTTTGGTTCTGAACACACCCACACTCCTGACACAGAGGAAAGATTAGTATGAGATGCCTGGAGATAGAGCTTCCAAGGACTGAATACATCACACACACACACACACACACACACACGCACACACACACACCCATCCCATACTCTGTACCAGTCCATGACATTCTCATGAAAATCTCCACATTCTGCCTCCACTTTGGAAGGCTACCATTGTATTCGTGTGTGCGTGTGTATGTGTGTGCCTGTGCCTGCCTTCTATAAAGAAAAGGACCAGAGGCTGGCTGAAGGCTAGGGAGAGAAATCAGCAAACAAAGGGGTCCCTGTCTGCAGCTGTCTGTCCCTGTAGTACTATCTCAGCTGCAACCACAGCCCGGTAACTATCAACCAAGCAAACAAAAAACCACAGCTATGTAGCTACAAACAACCATCATGGGTGTTTACGTATTGCCAGAGTCACAGGGCCAGACTCCAAATACGCTGGGAATCCTTTGCCATCCTTTGAAACAAGGGCCCTAGGAGCAACAGAGAAGTCTGAATGAGAAGCAGAATTTTTTTTTTTTAACAGGGAGGGCCCTTAGAGATCATCTGGTTGGAGCCCAACCCCCTTCTCCCAGTCACTAATGGGGAAACTGAGACTCAAAGGCATAGAAGTAACTCACCCAAGGTCATGGCATCCAATGAGTGTTTGACTTTGGGGACAAGCCAAGGATGAAGTGACTGAGTGAGGGCTGGCAAGAGAAGGGAATTTTCCATGTTTGGTGGCTCCTGGCCTTGTCTCTCTTCCCCACCCCAGGTTCTCCACCCCATGTGCTGAGTTAGAGCAGGCAGACAGAGCCTCTTCTCAAAGGCTGCTCACTCTCCTCAGTTTTCACACTTGGGCTGAGATTTCAGGCCCTTGGGGAAGCTTTGGTGAGAGCTAGGGAGGAGAGAGGTTTCTACCCTTCTGGCTCTGGCTCTGGCTCTGGGCAGCCAGCCTTGATTTTTCCATTTCTGCTTTTTTGACCACATAATATGGCATAGGTAGTAGGCAGAGCACTGGAACGGCCTTCAAGAGACCTGCCCAAGGTCACAGTAAGTTAGTGCCAGAGCTGAAATCACTAAACCTCTCAAATCTAGGAGGGGCCTTACAGTAATGGAATCTTTGTTTTTTCATCTGTAAAATAAAGAACTTGACCTACATCATGTGTTTCTGTGCTTTTTTGGGTGTCATGGAGCCCTCTGGATTTTGGTGCAACTGATGGATATATTCTTCAGAATATATATTTTTCTAAATACACAAAATTAGACATATTGGATTACAAAGAAAACCAATTACATTACAGTACAGTTATCAATTTTTTTTTAAGTTCACAAACAAATCCCTTGGACGAGGTAATCTTTAGGATCTGATCCAGTCTGGAAGGCATCATTGTTTCACAGGATTTTAGCACATCATACTTACCTCATAGGCAAATACATACCTGGCCAACAATCTTGTTGGACCTCTCCCTCCTCAAGGCCCTCCTTCACTTCTTCCCTGTGCTCCTCAGTGGCATGCCTGACATGCTTTGGTGGCATCCAGTAAAGTGGAGACTAACCAATTTGTCCTCACCTCAACCCAAGCTAGACCAGCCCTTCCAATGAGTTTAAGAGAGACAAGATAGAGAAAAGATCATAAGATCATAAATTTAAAATTGAGAGAGAACCTCAGAGGTCAGCTAGTCCAAAGCCCTCATCTTGTAGATGAGGAAACCAAGAGGCAGAGAGGTTAAATGATTTCATTAATTAATGATTTAGAGGTAGCACCATTTAAGGTGTTCAATTTAAGGTGGGAAATTGTAGACCTTGGATTTGGACCTAGGTCCTCTGATCCTAAATCCAAGGCTCTTTTCACTATATCATGCTTCTTGCCTCATGTTATACTTTTTTGTAGCCCCGATAGAGCTTAGTAAGAAAATGTTTGGTGATTAATAAATGCCTAGGACTGATGACCATTCACTCCATCTTTGATTTTTTTTCATTTATTGACAAGTATTTATCAAGCACCAACTATATAGAGGCACAGTGCCTGGTGATAGGGATACCATGACAAGATAAAAACAAAACAAAAACAAAACTAGTTTCTGCCCTCAAGGATCTTACAGTCTACTAGAGCCAACGTGCCAAATGCTGTGGGATTACTAAGAGAGTCCTCATTGGACCTCCCCACAGAATTTCTGCTAGAATTCCCTAGGGGTAGGCAGCTAGGCAGCTATCTTTTGCTTTCTTACCTGAATGAATGTTGCTTTCCCTCAGGGCCGGAACCTATTAAATAGCTTCTACCTCTTTTCTTGGGCTCCCTAGGAATCCCTTCCCAAGAGCCCTTTCTTCCATGGATGCCTCGGGCTTGTAGGAATCTCTCCTTAACTCAGACCCAGCCCAAGGTTCTTAGGACTTGCTTTTTTTTTTTTTTTTAACTTGCTGTCTTAAGCATCCTACCTTAGAACTCTTGGGTTGACTGGTGTTTCTCTATTCTCACTTGCCTTCCAGGTTTCTTCAGTTTCTTCCAATTCTCTTTGCCTAAGTAAGAACAAACTCCTCATTTCACCTGAGATAGTTGTATTCATGTTCTTCTTTTGAAAAAAACAAACAAAATCTTTACAGGGAAGAGGATAAGATTCCACAGTTCTGTAACTCATTAATTCTGTATTCTGGGAGCTCTTCTATTTGACCCAAGACATCCCTAATCTGGTCATATTTGGCTGACACAGCTTTCTGTCCTCACTAGCCCCTTCTTTTTCTATCTAGCTAGCATCTAAGCCTGGCCTTTCCATCTGGTCAGCTGCCATGTTTACTATGTAGGGTGTCTCTTGTATGGTCCCTGCAAGTATCTCATCTCCACTCCCTTTACTCTCTGCCTTAAAGTTGGTACCTCTGCTCACCCTTCCCATCTCCCATCAGGGTGCTTCTAATTGTTTAGTTTTCTGTCTTTTAGCAGAGCTGAAAAATACTGACACCAGCTGGGTCTAATTAGGCATTTCATGCTTGTCCCAACCCAACTAAGTTCTTACAATCTTAAGAAATATTTTACATATAGAGTAATAATAACATACAACTTCCACCAAAAACAAGGGAAAGGTCGCTTTATCACACACGTCAACACCGTGAGAAGGAGAGCAAGAACTGAGGTAGATTTGGGACCGAATGAATAACCTACCCCAAAGAGTCTAGGTGGTGCCATAGTGGATAGAGCTTCAAACCTAGAGTCAGGAAGACTCATGTTCCTGAGTTCAAATCTGGCCTCAGACACTTACTAGATGTATGACCCTGGGCAAGTCACTTTACCCTGTTTGCCTCAGTTTCCTCATCTGTAAAATGAGCTGGAGAAGGAAATGGCAAGCCATTCCAGCATCTCTACCTAGAAAACCCCAAATGGGGTCAAGAAGAGTTGGATACGACTGAAATGACTGAACAACAACAACAAAAGGGTAGCAGTTAGAGAATCTACATCAACCTAGAGATAAGACACTAGCTGAGGGCTGCTGGTATTATGCTTGAGTCTGTGCCATTCAACATCTTTATCTTGGAGAAAGGCAGAGAGGGCATATTTATTGAATTTCCAAATGATACAAAGCTTGGTGGGATTATCAACGTGTTGGATGATAGAATCAAAAGCCCAAAGAAATCAGTAGGTCAGGATGCTGATCTAAGGCTAATAAATGGAATTTAATAGCTACAAATGGAAGATTGAAAAATCCCACCAGTTATACGAGTCTAGGATGGTTAAAGGAAGGTCGGACAAGAGTTCAAATAAAGAAGGTCTTGGAGTTTAAATAGGTCCAGAAGAGTCAAGATTGTGACCTGGCAGCCAAAGAGGTGATTTCAATCTTGGAATGCATTAATAGAAATAGTATAGAGAAGAAGGGATGGACTAAGTCTTGCTTTGTTGGGCATTTAGAGCTTTTTGCAATCTGGTCCCTTCCTACCTTTCTAGATTTCTTACACTTTGCTGTTGTTGTTCAGTTGTTTCAGACTTTTTGTGACCCCATTTGGGGTTTTCTTGACAAAGATACTAGAATGGTTTGCCATTTCATTTTACAGATGAGGAAACTGAGGCAAACAGAGTTTGCTCAGGGTTACACACTAAGTGTCTGAGACCAGATTTGAACTGAGGAAGATGAGTTTTCCTCATTCCAGGCCCAGCACTCTGTGCACTATGGTGCCACCTAGCTGTCCCATTTTATTGACTGCCCCACTTTACTCCCATTCATGTATACTATAAGATTCAGCTACACTGGCTGCTCTGCTGTTCCTTAAACATGACACTCTATCTCCCATTCTCCCTGCTTTGCACTGACTGTCCCTCATGCTTGGAATGCCCTCCCTCCTCATCTCTGCCTCTGAGTTTCCCTGGCTTCCTTCAAGACCCAACTCAATGCCTTCCTTTTACAGTCAGTCTTTCCAGGTCCTCTCAGCTGTTAGAGCCTTCCTTCCTGTCACAACTTAGCTTCCATCTACTCAATATGCCTTCATTGTACTTATTTATGTAGAAGGTGAGCTGCTTGAGAGCAGTGGCTTTTTTTTTTTAAATCTTTCTTGTATCTCCAGTATGTCTGGCACATAGTGAACCTTTGGTAAATGTTGGTTGGCTGAGTGTTGGCCAAATGATTCTGATCTTGGTCAGAAAATGCCCGGAGCTCCCTATTCAGTTGTGGGTACCACATTTTAGGAAGGACATTGGTAGACTAGAACATACAAAAAGGAGGCTGATCAGGATGGTGAGAAGCCTGAGACCATGCTATCTGAGGGTCAGTTAAGTAAACTAGAATTATTTAGCCCATAGAAGGGAAAACTCGATTGAGGGGAGGGGGTGGTGGGTGGACTTGATAGCAGTCTTCAATATTTGAAAGGCTGTCTTATAGGAGATGAGCTAGTTGTATCCCGCTTGGTGTTAGAGGGCAAAACAAGGAAAAGGGGGAGAGAGTTACCAGGAAGAAGATACATTGCAGTATGTTAAAAGAAGCAAATTAGTACAGATAGTGGGAGCTGAAAGGAGGGATCGATCACTGTTGGTGGGTACCAGAGGAAACTTAATGCTAGGGAAGGATATAGGCAGGGCCTTGAAGGTTTGGTAGGACTCAACTGGGTAGGGAAGGGAGAGCTGTCCAGGTGTAGGGAGTTGGGATGAATAGGATGTGGTTAGGGATAGTTGAGCCAGTAAGCCTAAGGCAGAGAATGTATATCTTGGAGTAGTGGGAAATAAGGTTGGTTAAATAGGGTTGGACAATATTGCATAGACTATTGAATGCCAGGCTGAGATTGGTAAGATTGGACAAGCAATGGGGAGTCATTGATAATTCCTAGATGAAAGAAAGATATAACAAAAGCTATGTATTAGGAAGATTGGTTGCAGCATATGTGCACGGGAAGGGGGCAGATTTAAGCCAAGGCTAATATCTGCAGATGTCTTTGCCATCATGGTCAGTTTATGCTGAAGACCAAAGTTGCTCAAATTTTGAGGAAGCTGCTCCCTCTTGGAGACCAAGCAGACAGGGTTAATCACTGAATCATTCAGCCAGTCAGACGACCAATCAATAAGCATTTATTAAGTACTTATCATATACCGGGCATTATGCTAACGTTCCCAGGGTGGGGGCCCTCTAGGTCTTCCAGTGCAGCCCTTTGACTGAATGTGAGGTTTGGATTCAGTCAAAGGGCTGTACTTGAGGACCTAGACCTGCCAATGCAAAGAAGGGGAAAAGTGCTCTTTGCCCTCAAGGAATTTACATTCTAAGGGAAGAGATAACATGCAAATAAGCATGTACATATCTGATAGAGTGAATGGAAGATAACCTCATATAGAAGGGATGGGCATAGGTATGTGTGTGTGTGGGGAGAGGGGGTAGGGGAAGGAAGACAGGAAAGGATTTTTGTACAAGGTAGGATTCAAGCTGACTCTTGAAGGAAGCCAGAGAAACTACAAGTTGGAGATGACGAGGGATAGCATTCCAGGCATGGGGGACAGGATGTGCAAAGATGGGAGACAATGTCATGTGTGACGAGCAGCAAGAGGACCAGTGTAGATAGAGCATGTGGAGGGGAATAAAGTGTAAGAAGAATGGAAAGGGTCTACTGAGTCATGTGACCAGTAAGATGGAGGACTAGACACTTTCTCTAATTTGTGGGATCTCTCAAACCTCTTTGAATAAGATTTATATGCAAAAAATAAAGAAATTCAGCTGACTTCACAGGCTGGGACTCTAAGAATTCCCGTGAGGTAATGACCCAAATAACCCAGTAAGGAAGACATTACCATTCCCTAGTGGGATCACATAATACCTCCTCTCTCACCAGCTCTGGCAGAGCTGCGCAAGTAGACCCAGAACTTAATTTTGCCACCCATCTCCTCCCAGCACCTTGGAAAAGCAAAAGGTAGAAGGTTGTTCTATCTGAGAATGCAGCAAGGTAGCATGTTTTTGCTGCAACAGAATTCAGCCAGGGAGAAAATTAACAGAGAGAACACATTTGTATTAAGAGGAATTGGGAAAGACTTCCTATAGAAGGTGAGACTTTATCTGGGACTTGAAGGGAACCAGATAATACAAAAAAAGCTTCCCAGAACTTCTGAACACAGAGAACAAAGTACTGATGGAAAGAATTTTGACTGATGGGTTAATGTTTCTCTCTCAGTTTGGGACAAATCTAACAAAAAAGATAAACAAAAGGGAATCAAACAAATTATAGGAGAAAATAGAGCTAAAAGACATATGACATCTAGGTGAGACTGCCAAATAAGATACGTATTCTCAGCACCACATGGAACTTTTTATAAAAACTGACCATGTACTAGGGCACAGAGATACCGTAAACAAATGTGAAAAGGTAGAAATAGTCAACAGTCCTTTTGTAGATCATAATACAATAAAAATTGGAATCAATTTAGAGAGTATAAACAGAGGGCACTGACCCAAATGCAGACTTAACAGTGAAATCCCAAACAATGAATGGGTCAAAGGACAAATTATAAAAACAATCAATAATTATGGGAAAGAAAATGATAATGATGAAACAACATATAAAAATTTCTGAGATGCAGCTAAAGCAGACTGGGGGAAAATTGCATACTATATCTACAAATCTACATTAACAAATTAGAAAAGAAGAGGATTAACAAACTGAATATGCATTTGAAAAATAGAAAGGCAATAACGAATCTAAAATAAGCAGAAAGAGGATATAGAGGAAATAAGAAAAATAAGAGGAGAAATAAACAAGCTAGAAACCAACAAGTTATAAATAAAACTACAAGATTTTTCTCTGAAAATACTAATAAAATTGGTATATGATATAATAATATTATGATGGTATACTAATGAAAGTGTAATATGATTATGATGGAATACTACTGTACTATAAGAAATGATGAGCTCAATTTTAGAAAAACCTGGAAAGACTTGCACAAAGTAATGAAACATAAAATGAGCAGAAGCAAAAGAATGTTGCATACAATAACAGTAATATTGTTTTAAGAACAATTTTGAGCAACTAAGTTGTTTTGACTATTATAAATACTCAAATTAGCTACAAAGGACCTATAAAGGAAGATGATATCTGAATCCAGAGAAGAACTGATAAATAGAAGTATGTAAAGTATGGATATATATATATATATATATATACATATATGCATACATATATATCTATATACACATATATTTGTGTATAATGGTAGCCATCTCTAGGGTGGGGGGGAAGGGAGGGAAAAAAAGGAAAGTTACATGATAACATTACATATTTAAAAGGAAAGGAACGTTGTACATAAGAGATTTGCAGTTTCATGTATATTCCTCTTTTTTCTGTCCTACTTTGTTATAGAAATGCTTGTTTTACTTCTTAAGTTCAGAATTTTAAAAATGTTTTTTAAAAAAGAAAAAAATAATAAAATTGTAAACCTCTAAAAAGAAGTAGGCAGAAAATCAAATCAATAACATTGCAAACAAATAAGGTGAAATCAAAACAAAGCTAGAAGAAACAAAAAGAATTATCAGAAATTATTACACACAATTACATGCTAATGAAACTGAGAACACAAAAGATAGAGGAATACCTTAAAAAACATAGATCGTTTGAAATGAATAGAAGACCAAATAGAAATCTTTAATAATCCAATCTCAGAAAAAAAGAAATAGAACTTGCTGTAAAGGAACTGCCAAAAGGGGAAAACAAACAAGCAAACAAACAAAAAACACTCCTAATCCTGAAGAATTCATGGGACAATTTGATCAAACTTTTCAAGAATAATTAGCACTCATTATATGCAAATTATTCTCAAAAATTGAGAAAGTGCTCTACCAGACTCCTTTTATGAGACAAATCCTAATATCTAAACCATGAAAGGAAAAACACAGAAGAACTGTAGACCAATATAATTAACGAGTATTGATTCAAATATTTTAAATTAAATCCCGTCAAACAATCTCTTTAGGCTGCACTCCAGATTTTCTCTACCATTGTGAAGCCTCACAAGGTCCCAGCTCTACATTGGTAGTTATGAAATGGTTCGTGTTTATGGCCCCAGTTATATAGCACAGATAAACAATGAAATGGAGGCTGAGGTCCCAGCCCAGTTGCTAGGAAAGGCCCCTTTATGCTGTGTGGCTTCCACTGTGTCCTCCTGTTGCATAAAACGGCAAGGTCCATCACAAGTGTTTGTGAGAAATAATATTAAATCCCACAAATGTATTCTTTAAGAAAATCTTAGAAAGAAAAAGAAAGAAAAAAGAAAGGAAGGAAGGAAGAAAGAAAGAGAAGAAAAGAAAAAAGAAAGAAAGGAAGGAAGAATAAAAGAAATAAAGAAAGAGAGAGGGAGGGAGAGAGGGAGGGAGGGAAGGAAGCAGGAAGGAAGGAAGGAAGGTAGGAAGAATCCATAAATTCAGTGGCAGTAAGTCAGGGTCAGGATAAGGCCCAAACTTTCTTTTACCTTTCCTCAGGGCTGGGTTTCTACCATTTTTCATGCTTTTGGAGAGAGTACCTGTGATAAAAGCATAGTTACACAACTCCCAAATTATCCATTTAGTCATCTCTCCTGGTCTTGAAGAAGGGAAAAAAAGATGGGGAGACACCAAGTGCTTCCATGGAAGGGCCACCATCATACCCTTCTTCTTCTCCCCACATCTCCTATTCTCAAGAATCCCCAGACTCTCACCCAATGCCCAGCATTGCTTGCTCTCCTGACCAAGGGCTGATCTCTGGTTAATTTCCTCTCTTTCTAAACTGGAAAGAACTATAATATTCACAGTTTCTATTTCTAGCCAACACTTTCTAGAGGTTATAACAGGAAGATAGGTGTGACACAGGTCTTGCTCTCAGCAATCTTGTAATGTATTGGAAGGTGGTTGATGGAAATATATATACTCAAATGAGGGTAAGGCTAATATAGAAATGCGTTTTGCACAACATCACAAATATAATGGATATCATGTTGTTTGCTTTATTAATGGGTGGGGGAGTGGCTGGAGGGAGGGAGAAAACTTGGAACTCAAAATAAAAAAAAAGTGTTCTTATGTGGCTGTAAATCATAGAATGCTATGTCCCAGGTGGAATCAAATTATAAATAGAGGAAGTGTACAATAGAAAGATCATTGGATTTGGAGTAAGAGGGAATCTGTCTTCAAATCTCATCTCTATTACTACCTTTGTGACCTTAGGAAAGACTACACGAGTCTCATTTTCCAAGATGATAAGAATGCTAAAAATGAATGAATGAATGAATGAATAAATTAACAAACAAATAAATAAATAAACAAGGGTTAAGTCCTTGGTGTTGAGGGGCACCTTCACACAGGAGTTATCACCTGAGTTGGGTCTTAAAGGACAGGTGTATAATGAACAGGCAAGATGGCAGCAGAGCGGAAGGCAAAAGCAACAGAAAGTCCAGAGCTAGCGGGAGAAAGGTTTAGAATTGGGAAATCCCTTGACAAGTCCATTCCTCATCAATCCAAGTAAGTAGGCAGATTTATCTTGAGGGAAGGGGAATATTCAGATGCCAGAGATATACCATGGGAGCCATGGTACTGGGCAAGAGGTAAAGATTAAATTGTAGTTTAGCTGGGACTGGTGGAAAAAGACTGAGGAAATCATGATAGCCATTTTCAAATTTTTGAAAGTTTGTCCTGTGGAACAGAGGATTCATCCTAGTCTACTAGGCCCAAGAGGGAAGAATTAGTTTTCAAGAGTAAAAACTGCTGAGAAACAGATTTTGGTTTGATATGAGGGGAAAAAATCCCCAACACATAACAAATAACAAAGTTCCTTCCAGTCATTGCTGTCTGCAGATTTGATGAGTTGCCTCAGAAAGTGGTAACCTCCTCATTCCTGGAGAACTTCAAACAGAGGCTAGAAAAATGTACCTTGTGCAGGTAGGATCAGGTCATATCAGGGGCATGATAGTAAACTTTTAACAAGCAGGCTTTCAGAGGGGAAAATGTATACACACACACTTTTGAGTTTAATCTGCATTATTATGACTTTCTTAAGCCTAGAAAATCAACTTTAAAAATCAAGCTCTAACTTATAGAAACTGCTGATTTCAGAAGGGTAAATGCTCACTTTCTTTAATAATAAAGCTGGCTCTATCAGATGACCTCTGAGGTCCTGTCCAACTTCTAAAACCATAACCATACACTATTGTGGCCCCAGCCTGTCCGTGCATCCTAAAAGTACAAAGAGATTCTTGGATTTGTGCACAAAGTGCATTCATTCTCCCACCCCACAGTGTAATAGGAAGGAGCTCCTGGAGGGCAGGGGTGGTACCTTTTTTTTTCACATGAGCACCTAACACCTTGAGCATAGTAGGGACTTAACTAGTATTGGATTGAATTGGATAGGGTAGTTCCAAAATGTGAAGGGATTTTCCTTCTAGTAGCTTCGCCTTAGCTCAGATCAAAACCTCTGAGCTCAGTAATACTATTCTTTTTTTATTTTTGGATTTATTTATTTGTTTATTTTTAGTTTATAACATTCAGTTCCACAAGCGTTTTCCAAATTTTCTCCCCTTCCCTTCCCTCCCCCCTCCCCAAGACAGCATGCAATCTGATATAGGCTCTACATATACATTCATAATAAGCATTTTCACATTAGTCATGTTGTAAAGAAGGATTATAACCAATGGAATGAACCACAAGAAAGAAGATACAAAACAAAACAAAATAGAGAGCAAATAGCATGCTTTGATCTGCATTCAGACTCTGTAATTCTTTCTCTGGATGTGGATTTCCATCATGAGCCTTTTGGAGTTGTCTTAGAACCTTGCATTGCTGTGAATAGCCAAGTCTATCAAAGCACAATGTGGCTGTAACTGTGTACAATGTTCTCCTGGTTCTTCCTGGTTCTGCTTCCCTCACTCAGCATCAGTTCATATAAGTCTTTCCAGGTTTTTCTGAAGTCCGCCTGCTCATCATTTCTTATAGCACAATAGTATTCCATTACATTCATATACCACAACTTGTTCAGCCATTTCCCATCCCCTCAGTTTCTAGTTCTTGGCCACCACAATATTTTGTACATTATGGGTCCTTTCCCCATTTTTATGATCTCTTTGGCATACAGCCCTAGAAGCGGTATTGCTGGGTCAAGGGGTATGCACATTTTTTATAGCCTTTTGGGCGTAGTTCCAAATTGCTCTCCAGAATGGTTGGATCAGTTCACAACTCCGCCAACAATGCATTAGTGTTCCAATTTTCCTATGTCTTCTCCAGCATTTATAATTTTTCTGTCTTGTCATGTTAGCCAATCTCATAGGTGTAGTGTGGTATTTAAGAGTTGCTTTGACTTGCATTTCTTTAATCAATAGTGATTTAGAGCATTTTTTCATATGACTATAGATAGCTTTAATTTCTTCTTCTGAAAACTGCCTGTTCATATCCTTTGACCATTCATCAATTGGGGAATGACTTGTAGTCTTATAAATTTGACTCAGTTCTCTATATATTTTAGAAATGAGACCTTTATCAGAGATACTGGTTGTAAAAAATTCTTTCCCAATTTTCTGCTTCCCTCCTAATCTTGGTTACATTGGCTTTGTTTGTGCAAAAACTTTTCAATTTAATGTAATCAAAATTATCCATTTTGCATTCAGTATTACTAATCTTAACAGACTCCATAGACTTATGGGGCTTAGGAAGGACTGCAAGAAGTCCATTTTCCGGCATCAGGAATGGAGGTGCCTTAACTATCCAGATGATTCCTGGAAAAATGAACCAACTATTTCTTCAGGAATGTGTGTATGTACACACACACACATGTGTGTGTGTCTTTGGGGGGAGCAATAGAGGTTTTGAATAGTTTATTAAACAGTCTCCAAAGGCTCTTTGGTATGAAATTACTCCAGAAAAAAATCAATATTTTGATGATCTAAGTGTAAATGATTCAAAAACATATGGATCACATTTCCCACCCATACACATGGTTTTTAAAAATTAACAGGGAAATTGCTTAGGGCAAAAATGTGTTTATAATTTTATTGATCCCAAAGCATTTGGAAAAGATGCTCCAGAAATCAGAATGATGGATGTGTTTGGGCCACTGATGGTGGCTTCATTTTCCTGCATCTCTGTTCTGCAAAGAATCCATACAGAGGGGTCTCCAAGAAGCTCTGGAAGGGTGGCTAGTCTTAGGTGCATAAGCTTGTGGGAAGAGAAAACTTTGCTATGGTATTTTATTATTTTATTTTATTTTATTTTTTTACTTTTGTGAAACCTCCAGAACTAATTTTAAAATGACTTGGTTTTGGCAAACCTATGAGGTGTTAATTCAAACCCGAGTGTATTTCAAGGGAAATTTAATTTAAAAAATGCTCTCCTAGTTAGCTAGAAGACTGTACTGAGCAATAAAGATTCTTGTTTAAAAGTCATTAAATAAGACAAAAAAAAACATGCAACAACCAGGCTCAGCATGACCAACATGCAAATGAGCACCTCTTCCCTCCTGCCCCCCTCCCAAACCTCTAGGCTCCCCTGGCCCTAGTTGTGGCCTCGAATGCCAAAAACAAAATGAACATGTCCCCAGCCACTCACTGATAACTTTGTCAAAACTCTTCAACACTCACTCCCCTGCTGCCAACTCTCCCTGACACAGGATCTGGTAAGACCCACAGCTGGTCTGTCCTACTCTGGAGGGCATGCTTTAAGGATATGGAAGGGGGAAGAATGAAAGAAATAGAGTGGGGGTGGGGAACCTTCTCCCTCAAGGCCACATGTGACCCTCTAGGTCCTCAAGTGGGTCCTTTGACTGAATCTAAACTTCATAGAACAAAGTTTGGATTCAGTTAAAGAACTACACTTGAAGACCTACAGGGCCACATGTGGCCTCAAGGCCACAGGTTCCCCACCCCTGGAAAAGACCCAAGGTCCAGTGACAGTAATTGAGACAGAGAAGGCATCATCTGCCCCCTAACTCCCACCCCTGAAGAGATGAGCTTGGCTCTCCATATGAAAGTCTGAGTATGTATCTGCTTCAGGGAGTATAATTTGAGGTCCCCTGAAGCCTCCCTGCTATTGCTGGCAAAAAATCTGATCTATCACATTTGCCTGAAATTCCCACCACTAGAATCCTTAACCTATGGCCTATAGCTCTGTTTTTAGAAAGCCCCTACTGAATTTAACTTGCCTAGGAAGAGTGATGTGACTCATTGGCAACCATTAACCCTTTTGTAGCATGATAGATTGGAAAGAGCTCTCGACTCCGGAATCAGGAGACTTGGCTATGCTGTTAACTCACAGAGTAATCTTGGGCAAATTACTTCACCACTCAAGTCCTTTGACTCTTCATCTATAAAATCCAGTGGTTGGACCAGCTTCTCCTCTGAAGTCTCTTCCTGCTTGGACATCCTGTACTCTTTGTTTTATCTAATTGAAGTCCCACAGGATCTGAGTTCCAGTCTGAAAAAGTGCATTGGAAAACCAGGGTTTATGATGCACTGCTCCAGGAAGGCCAGAGGCAGAGGGAAGGGGAGGGAAGGGCTTATTTCCCCAGCCCCATCTCATGAGTAGAGACTGGGGTTGGAGGGACCAAGAAGATGAAAGGATTGAATGCCTTTAAGACTGGGTGGAGGGAGCCAGAGATGTAGAATTCAGCTTTAGAGAGTGAGAAGCTGCCGGTAGGTAGAGGAAGGTCCAACTTGACCCAGGTCCCTAGCAATGACCAGGACCCTCTCTCTAGCTGAGGTCTCTAAATGTGCTAATGTGGTCTTCCATGATTTTTTGCTTCCACTACCCCCTTCTCTACCCCTACCCCCATCTCTGGACTAAGAAAAGAAGCAAATTACTCAGGACCTCCGGGAAGCAAAGTACTACAAACACTCGTATCCAAGTCCTGAACCCAGCTCAAACCCTACTTCTTTCCTGAATTTTTTAAAGGTACAGGCATTTATTTAATAACTACAAAAGAAATATGAAATAAGACACAAAGACTTGGGACAACTGGAGCAGGATTCAGTAACTTAACTTCCAGCAACTGTCACAATCTGCCGAGAGGCTTATACTTGGAGCACATCAAACTCTGAAGCAGTTGGGAGGACTACTGAGGTATTTTACATTTTCTCAGCTCTTCACTTGTTTTCCTTAAAGTCTGTGTCTTCTGATAAGCCAGGCCAGAGTGGATGCCTTGGATGCTGTCCCTCGTTCTTGGTTAACTTCTCTCATCCAGAATCTCACAGAGATCTTCATGTATGGTTTAGTGACCCTATTTTCACTTGAGTTTGACACCCCTGGACCAGATGACTTCCGAAATTACATCTGTGGTTCTGAGGTCATCTCTACCAGAATAGCATGAAAGACTTTATTGAATGTCGTGTTAAAATCTAGGTAGATACCATCAATAACATTCCTGTTCTATTCTTTTAATAATCCTTTTTTGCGATGACATCTTTTTCTAGATGTTCATCGGCTGTCTCTTTCAGAATACAATCTAGATTTCTGCCAGAAATTGATGATCTCGTGCCTCTGGTTTTCAGACTCCTATTCTCTGTCTCTCTCTGTCAATCTGTCTCTCTCTGTCTCTCTGTCTCTCTCTGTCTCTGTCTCTCTGTCTCTGTCTCTCTCTGTGTGTGTGTCTCTCTCTTTGTCCCTCTCTCCCCCTCTCCACCCCTCTCCCTCTTCCCCCACCCCCTTTCCCCTCACCTCTCTTCCCCTCTTTCTTCTCTCTCTCCCTCTTTCTCTCTTTCTCTGCCCCCTCTCTCCTCTCTCTCCTCTCCCCACTTCCCCTCTCTCTTCTCTGTCTCTCTGTCTCTGTGTCTGTCTGTCTGTCTGTCTCTATCTCTCTCTCAATCAGGACAAGATTTGCCTTTCTCCAATGCCATGTAACTTGTTCTATTCTTTAAGGCCCTTTAAAGATTATTGACAGAAAGTGTCTCAATGATCCTTTTATCTTGGAAATGTAGTAATTCCTATTGTAGTATGGGATGTAGGTGGTGCAGTAGATATATTGCTGGGATTGGAGTCAGGAAAATTTCAATTCATATACTGCCCCCAGATACTTACTAGCTGTATGACCTTGGGCAAATTGTTTAACCTCTCTGAGTGTCATCTGTAAAATGGGTGCAGTAATAACATCTACCTAATAAAGCTGTTGTGAGGATTAAATGAGATTTGATGAGTATATAGAAGCCTTAAAGCGCTATGTAAAAATCATCATCATCATTATCTTCATCAGGTGTCTATACTGAGAGACTTGAACTCACCAAGAGCAGGGACACTCTTACTCGTGCTTTACTTATGTTAGTCACCAACTCCCTCCTAGTTATTTTTGGTCTGTCCTATTTAGTCCAAAGATTATTCTCCTTGGCAAATAAACCAAATGCAAAACAAGAAATGAACGTATCTGGTCATAATCATTGTCCCATCCACCCTAGGGTATAGGTTCTTTCCCTTGTTTCATTTTTTCCTCACCGCCCCCCCCCCCAAAAATTTTAAAAAATACCCTATTTGTTACCCTTGGTACCCTTAGCTTGTCTTGCTAGTCTCTGCTCATTCTGAACTATAATACTCCTGATAATATTATTACAACACTTGGGCCATTTTATATTCACTCTTTGTTACATGCCTTTTCTTCCCTGTCCTGTACATGTGTTTTTTAAAAATTATTTGTTTATTTTTAGTTTGCAACATTCAGTTCCACAAGCTTTTGAGTTCCAAATTTTCTCCCCCTCCCTCCCCTGCCCCCTTTCCAAGACAGCTTGCAATCTGATATGATGTGAGTTCTACATATACATTCACATTAAACATATTTTCACATTACTCATGTTGCAAAGAATTATAAGCAATGGAATGAAACATGAGAAAGAAAATACAAAACAAAACAAAAGAGAGAGAGTAAATAGTATGCTTTGCTCTGCATTCAGACTCTGTAATTCTTTCTCTGGATGTGGATAGCATTTTCCATTGTGAGCCTTTTGGAGCTGTCTTAGAACCTTGCATTGCCGAGAAGAGCCAAGTCTATCAAAGCACAATGTGGCTGTAACTGTGTACAATGTTCTGGTTCTGCTCCTCTTCTTTGATTAACTTCTTAAAGAGGCTTATTCACTGAACGGGCTTTACCTCACTCAAAGTGAGAACCAAAAAAGACCTTAGCTTGAAAGGGCCAGGGTCTCCCAATGCATCCTGGGCCATCTCCAGTCATCCTGGTGAATATCAGGCCACTGCACCCAGATGGTTCTGGAGGAGAAAGTGAGCCTGGTGACTTTGCACAGCCCTTCCTCACTCAAATCAAAGTCAACTCTAAGTCATGTCATCATTTCCCTGAATCCATGGTCCTCTTCGAGAACGAAGGACAAACACAATATAAGTCTTTCCAGTGTACATGTCTTTTAAAAATCTGAAATGGTGCGTGATTCCCTGTGTTTTCCCCCTTGTCTCTTTAGATAACTCCCCCCTTTCCTCTTCATCAGAGTTGTTTTTTTCTTTGTATTTTCAGAATTTCATTCCTGAAAGCTTCCCAACCTGAGCTTCCTTCTTCTTATCTATCCTTTCTCTGAACTCTTTGAAATCTTTTCTAAAATCTAGGGTCCCTGTCAGTCCACATCTGGATTTCCTCTTGCCCATAACAAGGTTTAAGTTGGAGGGGTCATTTCTCTCTGAGGTTCCCATCATTTGCTCCCTATCAGCCCATTTCTCCCTGTTGGTGAGACAGACATTCAGAATGGAACTTGACCTTGTTTCCTCCACCTTTTGAAAGATGAAATTATTATTAAGAGAAATTAAATAAATTATCAGATGCAGGGGAGGTAAAATGAAAAGTAGTTCCTTCAAGGACAGACTCTCATTGAACTCTTCCCACTAAGAGTGAATGGGGGGGGGGGCGGCGAGGGAGGGAGGGACAGACAGAGAGACCGAGACAGAGAGAGAGAGACAGAGATAAAGAGAATGAAAAGAGAGATGGAGACAGACCAGACAGAGAAAGAGAGAGAGAGAGAGAGAGACAGAGAGAGAGAGAGAGAGAGAGAGAGAGGAAGAGAGACAGAGACAGAGAGAAACAGAGAATGGAAGACACCCATCATTGCTATGTTACGTCTCTGTGACAGGATTGTGATGTTTCCTGAGAGCCTCAGCTATTTCCTCTTTCTGTCTAGGTGGCCTGGGGTATATTCTGATGACAATGTCTTTTCTAGCTATTGATCTTTATCAACACATTATCATGCTTCCCCTCTCTGGTTCCTGCATTTCCTCATTTGAATATGAGTATTGCATATTTAAATATGCAATATTACTTACTCCTTCCCTCTCCTCCCACATTTACCTATCCTATTTCTTTTGAATAAGGAATACCCTACCAGAGCTGTGGGTCTTATCCCACCAAGTCTCAGGGAAAACATTCCATTTCCTGATTCACTGCACTTGTACAAGTTGATTCCTGTGCTTAGAAAGTATTCTTCCCTCATCTCCACCTTTCAGAAGACCTTTTGAAGCCCAGGAGCCACTTCGTCTTGGAAACCTTTCCTGAACCCTCCATTCCTTATTTCTCTCTCCCCCGGTACATTTTTTAAACTTATTTGTACACTTGATGTATCTTTCCCAGTGAAATGTAAACTCCTTGAGGGATTAGATCTCCAATGACTTCCATGCCCTGAACATGGCTGAGTCTAAGTCTTGCTCATTGAATCAAGAAATGAATTTATTCCTCTGGACCTCGCTTATTGCTCCCATCTCTGAATGTTTTTTGTTACAATACTACAAGATAGCATAGGATAGGATAGATACAGTGCAATGCACTTCCATGCAATACAATACAACACAGCACAACACAACACAACACAACACAATACAATGCAATGCAATGCAATACAATACAGCAGAGAAGCCGTAGAACCCAGTGGATCATGAACTAGACTAGAAAAAGCATGAGCTCATATCCCACCTCTGATTCTTAGCCCTGTGAACATTTGCATTAACTTTGTTATTCAACAAGCACCCCCTGTGTAACAAACACTTTGGTATATACTGGAGAGACAAAAAGTCTAGCTAAACTGTAATTCCTTCTGTCAGGAGTTTACAATTTAGTAAGGGGGAAATAATACACATGTTACATGGCATTCCTGTAGTCATCTCCATGGGTTAGAGTAGAGAATGATCAGATTAGAGGATTTTAGAACCGGAAGGGACCTTTGAGATCCATTCTTTTCTCTCTTCCATCTCTCACTTGGTGACCTCGTCAGCTCACATAGGTTTTGTTATCATCCCTACATAAATGACACCAAGATCTATATACGCAGTGACAATCTTGCTCCTGACATCCAGTCCAGAACCACCAACTGTCTGTTGAACATTTCAAACTGGATGTCCCAAGAAATATCTTAATCTCAGCATGTCCAAAACAGAAGGCATTTCCCACCTCCCCCTCCTTCCACAGAACCTTCCCTCTTCCACACTTTCTTATTCCTGTTGAGGGCACCACCACCCTTCAGACAGGACGGCAACCTTAGTGTTATGTACTTCTGGCTCTCGCTCACTCTACTAACCACCCTCCCATATGTAAACAGTTACCAAATCTTATTATTTTTTCCTCCACAAAAGCTCTCACGTTTATCCCCATCTCTCCACCCTTGCTGTCATCAGACCTTCATCGTCTCTTGCTTGGATTATTGCAATAGACTTCTATTTGGTCTCCTTGACTCACAACTTGCCCCACGCATAGTTGCCATTTAGCCAGCTGAAGGGCAGGTCTGACCGTGTCATGCTTATATTACCTCTAGGATCAAATATAAATTCTCCTAGCATTGGGGATCGAAAGCGTTTCATAACCTGGCCCCAATATAAACTTCACCTTTCTAGTCTTGCCCTTCTTCACGCAAGCCACGTTAGCCCACTTCAATACCCTGTGGCATGGCCAAACTGGTTTTCTTACTGTTCCCAAATATGGATTCTACATTTTCTCTCTCTATGCCTTTGTATTTGCTTTTTTCCATGCCTGGAATCCACTCCCTCCCCTCACTGAGAATCCACTTGGAATTCACTCACTCTGCCTCTTAGAATTCCTAAGTAGCCTTTAAAACTTAGTTCAGACACTACCTTCTACACAAATTTTTTTCTACTTCTCCCACCTGTTAGTGCCTTCCCTGTAAAATCACCTTGTATTTATTTAAAATGTTAATATTTTATTTTTAATTAATGGAATAAAATAAACATTTCCATAACATAGTATAATAAAAAAGATGATTGCTCATGAAACTGCAAATCTATCACATACAACTTGCTATTTCTATTAAATATATAATAAAATATTCATGTAAATTTCTTTTTTCCCTTTTTCTTTCTTCCTCTCCCCTGCCCTACAGATGGCTACCATTATCTATTTTCTATGCATTCTGTATATAACTGCATACCTATTCTGTATATGTCTATATATGTTCACATAGAAGTATATATCATCTCTTTGACAAAATGTAAACTCCTTGGAGGCAGGATTCTTTTTTTTTTTTTTTTTTTTTTTAGCTTTTAGCTTTCTATTCCCAGCATCCAACATAGAATTTGGCACATTTTTGCTGTTGTTCAGTTCTTTCAGCCATGTCTGACTCTTTGTGACCCCCTCTGGGGTTTTCTTGGCAGAGATCCTAGAGTGTTTGCCATTTCCTTCTTTAGCTCATTTTATGATGAGGAAGTTGAGGCAAACACAGTTAGGTGACTTGCCCAGGGTCACACAGCTAGTAAGCAGTTGAGGCTGGATTTGAACTCAGAAAGATGAGTCTTCCTGACTCCAGGCTAGGCACTCCGCCTATTGTACCACCTGTTGTTCAGTCATTTCAGTCGTGACCCTATTTGGGGTTTTCTTGGTAGTGATACTGGAGTGGTTTGCCATTTCCTTCTCCAGCTCATTTTACAGATGAGGAAACTGAGGCAAACTTGCCCAGGGTCACTTAACTTAGTAAATGTCCGAGGCCAGATTTGAACTCGAGTATTCCCAACTCCAGGTCAGACACTTTATTCACTGTGCCACCTAGCTGTACCTGCACTACCTAGCTGTACATACCAAGTGCTTAATAAATGCTTATGGATTAATTGACCCATTCATGCAGTCTAATAGCCTAACTTTACAGCTAAGGAAACTGAGACCCAGAGATAGGTGCTAAGCCATTTAACCAAGGCCATAGAGTTGCTAAGTCGCTAGAGTAGGGGGTGAACACAGAACACCAGTTCTTCTACATCCCAATTCATTATGTGTTTTCCACTTCACCAGTGGTTCTGAAAGTGTGGTCCACAGACCACTTGGGGGGAGAGCTTCTGTACCCGGGACCCTTTTGGGGGCTCCGTGAGATTAAAACTATTTTTATAATAATACTAAGATGTCATTTGCCAAATCCAAAACTCCTCCCCTTTCCACTATTTATATGTGTGTGGCCAGATTTTCTTCATATACTTTAATCAAAACAACATATTGAATTCAGAAGGAGACATTAGGATTCTACTGGCTTCTCTTAAGCCACACATTAAAATGATTTACAAATACACGTAAAACAATGGCATTCTTCTCAACTAAATTTTATTTTTGTTTTGGAATATAGTTATCTTTTCATGAAAATATGTTATTTATGTTAACATGGAATGGGTTTATTATTATTATTTTAAAACAAATAAATACATATTTAAAAAAAATTATCTATTTTAATTTCTAATAGGGTAAATACCAATAGATATAACTCACATAAACAAAGGCTCTTGGGGGTCCTCAGTCATATTTAAGGGTATAAAGGATCTTGAGATCAAAAATTTTGAGAACTGCCCGTCTCTACCATCCCATGTCTGTGTCACACAATCTGCGATCACAGACTGGCACCCAGCACAATTCCAGTTCCAATGGCAGCAGCTCAATACATATTTGTTGAATGAATGTATGGATGAAAGAATGCTGTTAAATATGTTTGCCAACTTTGGGCAACTTCCTTAAGGGGACAGCCCCAGTCTTATACTTTGCTACTATTGACAGCAGTGTCAAGCAGAGAGTTGTACACAGAGTGTTGGTTGACTATACACTGCCCTGCCTAGATATGAAGAAGTGGGGCAAGGGCTAATTCCCCCATTTGATGAGGGGCAGTATGGAGTAATGGAACATCTGTCCACCTTAAAGTCAAGGGACTTGCACTCAAATCTCATCTCAGGCTCTATGATCTTAGACAAGTTTCTAGTGCCTTAGTTTTCTCATCTATGAAATGGGACTAATGATACTTATATTCCCTGAATCATAGGGTTGGGGTAAGGAACAGGGCTTTGTAAATCCTACCTGCAGGGATGTGTTTGTTGGAAGGCTATATAGCCAAGAAACCATATGGTAAAAAGGCTTCAGGGCCAACAGTCACTTGGACACATACTTCATCTCAGCCTGTTTGCTGATAAGCACTTGACAACGTAAACATCAACGTTCTGGAGGTCACCCCTCTATGCAAACAGGGGAAACTGGAATGGCAGAGCTTGGCTAACATAAACCTCACCATCTCCATAGCAATGCTTGTGTCATTAGCTGATCTAAAACCCCTGCCTCAGGGACAGATGGCAATCCACTGACCTGACTCCTTTTTAGAGATTGGAGGGATGGAGGGAGGGAGACTGATAGGTGATTTCAGAAATGGGCTCTTCCAAACTTCTCCATGGTCGAGCAACTGGGAATCAGGATTTCTGGGTTCTAGTATCTGCTACAAGTTATGGAAGGTGCATTCAGGGAGGACTAGTACCTCTAGCATGAAAACTTGCTGAGCCCTTTTCAGGGCTGCTTTCCGCCTTTGGTGTCTACCTGATCCACCTAACTCTCACCTGTGGCTCCAAGAAACTCTAGCACGTGCAGCAGATATACCCTAGTAAATGTTTTGGCAGATGAGGGGTCCCAAGCCTGTGATAAGTTAGGAGGGTGTCTTACCCCAGTATATGAAGACTTCCCCTTTGTGGAATGGGTGGATGAGAACAATTTATTCCAACAGCTATGGTGGTGGCTGAAGTGGGCGCTGTGGAGCACTTAGAGCTTGGTTAGACACCAAGGTCATCCACTGCATCTTAAGCCATCACCAATCTTCTTGACTCTGTTGAGCCACTGGACTGTGATGACTCTGGAAGAGACAGTGAGGCTGATGACTTTGGGCAACTCCGTCTCACTTAAATCCACTTTATGAATGAATCAAAAGACGTCACCCGTACCATTTTACCATTTTTTTACCATGTGACCTTAAGCCAGGTCTTGACCTCATCTTCCTGGCTTCAAGGCCAACTCTCTAGGTCTTACAGCATACTACCTTTCTGAGGTACATGGTAATTACCAGTAAATTTTTGTTGTTTTGATTAAGTGCCCCGAGATGATCTGTGTTCCTGGTGGCCTGAGGCTGAGCTCCGAGATCTAGCCTTTTGAGGTGCTCTAGAAAGGCCCTGCCATCACCGCACTGGCAGCTGATGGGCCCTGCCACCAATGGGCCCTGTCACGGGGTGAGGAGGGAGGGACCTGCTGGCTCAAAGACTGTTGAGCTTGGAAACCCCAAGTGTCTCCCAGCTAACAAAGAAGCGGCTCCGCTGCTCATTAATTTGCAGTGTAGTGTGTAATAATAAAATGCTCTTTAAAGCCAGGACATGGTGTGAGTGACTGCTTTTTAAGGTCTTAATAAGGATCATTAACTGCTTATGAAAAGGTTTTATAAACATTTGTTAAACTCTCAGAGTAGCAACTGCTGATGTTTCATGCTCCCCAAGATGCCAGGGACAGAAGGAAGCGGCTCAAACAGAGACTCTGCCTGGCTCACAAACTGACTGATCTCCCAGGTCCTTAATCTGAAGCCCCAATAAACAGGAGAGCCCCGGATCCCTGCTGGGAAGTGATGTCCACAGATGGGAGCCATTTTGGAGACCCTCCTGACCCTGGGCTTCTGTGAGGGATGGTTTCCTCCAGCTTCTCCCTCTTTCTTTGTTTTTGGGGAGGGGATCAAGAACCATGAAAACAATTTAGATGGAGCTACGGGGAGAACTTCCTCGCACCAGTAATTTGGGAACAGTGCTCTAAAGAGTATGGGTGGCACTGTCCAAGTTTGATTGTGTTTTGGGTGAGATACCAATAGAGTTCTCTTGGAGAACCTAATAGAGAAATCATTTCGCCTATGCTGAGTGCTACTATTTTTTTTAAAGCCTGGTTCTGAGCCACAAGATTCTAAGCTCAAGTGATCTGAATCTCAGGGTTCTAAACCTCAGTATTCTAAACTTAAGAGTTCTGAGCCTCAGGACTCTAAACCTCAGCATTCTAAGCTTAAGAGTTCTGAATCTCAGGGTTCTAAATAGTAACCATGACAACATCAATTTTCCCCCTTTCTGCCTTCCAGTCCTTGACTTGGATTTGACTTGAAGCAACCTAGCCTACCGAACATTCCACTTAGGAAACCCCGTTCCGGAAAGATTTCCCCATTCTCTTGCACAGCTCTAGAGGACTGCCCTCAATG
Organism: Trichosurus vulpecula; assembly: GCF_011100635.1. Lineage (NCBI taxonomy): Eukaryota > Metazoa > Chordata > Mammalia > Diprotodontia > Phalangeridae > Trichosurus > Trichosurus vulpecula. The sequence goes on along the minus strand of NC_050580.1, from coordinate 61,894,455 downwards.
TCCCGATGAGTACTGGTGCTCTCTGGTCTGGCCCCCAGTGGAGCTGCTGAGGTATTCTGAGCCCTGCCTCTGACACTTCAGACAGACAAAGAAAATCCAGTGCTGGTGTGAGATCCTCAAATCAAATGAAGGCAGCTGTTAGGTCTTCATAGCTGTTGGAGGTGATGATGGACTTTGTGGATAGGAAGAAGGCTATACCACCTTCTGATTTTTTTCTAGATAATAATTTGAGCTATAGTTCTGAGTATCTGGGTAATAAACCCTTGGATCTTTTAGGGAAACAAAACACCCTGAGGCTTAGGGTGATGTGGTCTTCCCCTCTAACTGCTGGGTTTGGGGTTAGATAAAAGAATTTCATGATAGACTGAAAATTGAAATGGGTCACCAAAGGACATTGAGGGGCTTCTTTTCCTAGAGGTGGATGGGTCAGAAAGATGGAAGAGACTCACAGAAGTCATCTAATGCTTCATAAGATTGTTCTCTCATTATTATTCTCTTACTCTGTTAAATAATCCTAGTGACTTAGGACCATAGATGTATTTAGATCATGTCTGGCCCTATAAAGCTTGGGTCTATATCTATGATTGCATGATCTTAAAAATTCAATCGTGTAAAGGAGAGGAATATAAAATAAGTTTGGAAAAAGTAAGAGGGAGCCACATTGTTCACAATGGCTTTAAACACCAAGCTTAGAGGTATGTACTGTTATCCTAGAAAGAATTAGGGAACCGGGAAAGGCTCATGAGTAGGAATCAACATGATTAAATCTGTGCTTTAGGAAGGTTATTTTGGTAGCTGTGTGGAGAGTGATTTGGGGTAGGGAAAAAGCTTTTATGAGTGCGTGTCTCTGTATTTTTTAAAAGTTGGGTAATATTTTTCCTTTTGGAACCTTACTCACGATGGCCTAGGGACTCAATCTGGGAGAGTTTGTTCTTTTGCCCAAGACCTCAGGTTGGGCCCCTCAGTTCCTCACTCCATGCCTCATAGTTGAACGGGGGCCTTGGGGTTGATAGGAGGGTCAGAAGGAACGATAATTTTGTCAGAATGTTCTTAGTAACTCTCTTCCCTAGGGCTAAAACAACTTGGACAGCTTTGTGTCAGTGTGGGCCCCTTTTCATTCCACGCTAGCTTTGGCAAACCACCCTAAATTGTCCTTCCTGGAACCACTTCCCCACACCACCGAGCCTTTTCCTTCATCTCCACCCCTACTCCAGAAATTCTCTCCCCCCTCGCACCACAACCCATTATCCCAACCCTTGCTCCAATAGAACTTTCTGACTTATCACAGTTTCCCTCCTTATCTCCCCAGAGTACTGTGGGCTGAGCATCATCTTCTCTCCGATCCCAAGAAAACTCAATTAGAAACCCACAAATAAATAGCACATCGAATTTAAACATATGTGTAAGACACAAATGACTGATTTCAACCAAAAATTGTCTGCAGAACTAGATAGGGCAAAGGGGAGCAGTAGGGCTATGATAATAATAGGAGAAGTGGAAGAGCTCGGGGGTGAGATTCAGACTGGGAGATGGAGTGTCCTGGGATCAGAAAGATGGCCAGGGTCCAGGTGGTCTGCAGCTTGGCAGTCACTCATAGAAAGATGCCTGAAAGAATAATTTGCACCATATGCTAAAATGTTTAGCTCTGCTTTGCTACCTTTACCCAAATCCTCCTCCTGATCCCATCCTATCTGATGATAACGCCATCTTTTCAATCCCCCAGGTTTGGCACCTTGGAGTTGTCTTTGGTTAGAAGCAGCAGAGTGTTGTGGATGAAGTTCTGAACTTGAAGTCTAGGGAAGATGGGAGTTCACCATCTAGCTTCAGACATTTACTGGCTGGATGACCCTGGGTAAGTTATTCAACCTCTCTGCCTCAATTTCCTTATCTGTAAGATGAGGCAATTCCCAGCATCTACTTTATAAGGTTGTCATAAGGCTCAAATGAATCACTTTCCCTCTTTCCCACTGCCACCAAGGTTAGGAAGGAAGGACCCCTGTGCTTTCTCCTGATTTTTCTACCCCTGTCCCACCTACTCACCCTTTTTGGATCAGCTGGGAGTCATGAACTATAGTCCTTCTAGTAAGACAGAGGATGACCAGGACTTACCTTTTCTACCCTGCATCCTTAGGTCCTCAGAGCCTTACCATCTTCCTGGCTACTAATCATTCCAGCCACTTCCCCTTACTCCAAGCACTTGACATCTGAGCTGCCAATGCATCCTAAGGACCTCTAGCCTTGCCTTTCCATAGCTAGACTCTTACATGCACCTTTCCTAGTTGAATGTTCCTTCCACTAGATTTCAGACAGGGCTTGGTTAAACTTCCATCTTCTCCTTGAAGTGTTTCTTGCTTGCAGTCACCTATCCCTCCTACCTGCTAAAGTCTTCTTCTCAAAATATGTGGTGCCTCTTCTGACTAGACTGTATCCTCTTTGAGAGTAGCAATTATTCCACTTTTGTCTTCACATCTCCTGTGCGAGGACCATGAAGAATACATATGGGTTGATGGATTGTGGCAGTGATGCCAGGATAGAATTAGTGACGCTGTTTGGGCCTCATGTTCACTCAGGACCCCACTCCCTGTCTAACGTAGAGTTCTAGTGTCCGAGGATTCATGTAGACCAACCTTATCATTTTACATGATGTTATGTTTGTGAAGTGCTTGAGAAACCTTAAAATGCTACATCAACATTAGCTGTTGCTGTTATTTTTACAGATGGGGAAGAGGCCTAGTGGCTTTCCCAAAGTCACACAAAGATTCAGGAGCAGAGATAGTCCCATGAAACAGATCTTATGATGCTCAGCCACATTTTCTTCTCGTGAAAAATGAAGGAGTTGGATTCTCTGGCCCCTTTAAACATGTGATACTGAAATAGAGGACAAATACGGTAAATTGAAAATATACGTGCTTGATTTTATGCTCATGGGCTAACAGTGTATCTGTGTTTGTGTTGCTGTGTCTCTGTGTGTATTTTTGTGTTTTAATGTGTGACATTGTTAGTATGGTTTGTGGTAGTGTTTCTATTTATGTGCTTGGTTATATATGTGTTAGTGTGTTTGTGTGTATAGATAATGAAATAAGGGAGAAAGAGATCACTTAATACTTGAGGCTTCTGCCATAGAACTACCTTGTTGCCTCATTTATTTAGATTTATTTCATATTTCCCTTGTTCAATAAGAGGAACTTGATCAAACTCAGACCTTTCTTGTTGGAGCTGAATATCCTCTCCCCAGGAATGTCTGGGCAGGATTATAAAGATTTAAAAACAAAACACCAGCAACAACAGGAACTCTAGCCACCTCCCTCTGCTCCACTTTCCCCTTAAGGGAAAAAAATATGGATTGGGGATTTTTTTTTGAGATGCCCTATTTCCTTGAAGCTCTGCTGGCCATTTGTCTGGCGTCTCAGGAGAGCTGTGAATTTACAGCTCCTTACGTCTCTGATTCTTGGGAAGTAGCTTGAGGGAGAAAGACGGTAGAATTTCATACTTGCTAATTTAAAGCAATAACAGTTGTTAGCAAGTTAGAAAGTAGTCCCATTAAATCAACTGGATACTATAGAACAAGTCCAATAGGATGAAACTGACTCCTCAAAATCAGATTTCGGAATGGTTAATGATGAGTACATGGCAAGAGGTGGCTTGAACATTCAGTTAATATGTTTAAGCTTTTGTCATCATGGGGAATGATTCCATCATGCCTGGAACTAACAGAATTTTTTGTCGAAGTGGGTCAGTCTGAAAAAGAGTTACCAAGCCTTGTGCTGATAGCTACTTTTTTGAGGGTATAAATTTGTTTTTTCCTGTATGCATTTGGTTTTTTTTTCAAAGCTAATGTGCTTTTAGACTTCTTTAACAGAAGTCAAAACCAGATAAAAGAAGGTAAGAGGTCCATGGATCAGAGGTCCACTGTGGTCAGAACCCATCTCTAGCATTGTGTTTGATTCTGGATGTCTCATGTTTAAAGGGACATTGACAAACTGGAATGGGTCCAGAAGAGTGGTGATTTGAAAATGAAGTCATTTGAGAGTAGGTTGAATTAAGTAGAAATGTTTAGCTTATAGAAAGGAGGGCATCTAAGAGCTGTTATTGAATATTTCATAGAATTGTAGGATTTTGGCATTGGAAGGCATCTCCGCAGTCATGTGGTCCATCCCATACTGCAGCACCGCCCCCCCCCCCAAAAAAAAAGAAAAAGAAAAAAAAGAACCTCCACTAGAACACATTAGACTGGGGCCATCCAGGCCTTATGTGAAAACTTTCTATGAAGAGGAGCCCACTCCCTCCTCAGTCAGTCCATTTTTCTTTGAGATAGCTTGAATGGTTAGGAAGTTTTTCCCAACATGAAACCTATATTTATTTCTTCACAATTTTCATCTATTCTTCCCAGTTCTGCCCTCTGGAGCAAACCAGATGACACCTAATTGTCCTTCCCAAGAGAGCTTTTCAAATACTTAAAGAAAGCTATCAAATCTCTCCTGAGTTGTCTCCAGGCAAAAAGTCTCCACTTCCTTCACATGAGCCTCATATGGCATGAACTCAAGGACCTCTATTACCCTGATTGTTCCTCTCCTACACCTACTCCAGCTTGTCCTTTCTAAACTGCCTAGAATTGAACACGATTCTCTAGATGTATTCTGATTAGGATAGAATGCAGTGGAACTGTCATCTTAATAAAGATCCCTAGAATCATTATACCTCTCCATGTAGCCAAAGATCACTTTGGATGCCATATCACACCATTAGTTCGTAACCCCCCACTGTCCCTGGATCACTCCCTCCACCCCCAATTTTTGGACTACATACATATTGGTTTCTTTTCTTTCCTTCCTTCTTTCTTTTCTTTCTTTCTGTCTTTCTTTCTTTCTCTCTCTCTCTCTCTCTCTCCCCCCCCCTCTCTCCCTCTCTCCCTCCCTTCCTTCCTTTCCTTTCCTTTTTTTTTTTCAGAGGCAAGATGGGTTAAGTGATCTGCCCAGGGTCACATAGTAAGTAAGTGTCTGAGAAGATTCGAACTTAGGTCTTCCTGACTTCAGGGCCAGCAGTGCTCTATCCACTGCATCACCTAGCTTCCCCAACATACTGGTTTCTGAAAAGAGCTGAACTAGGTCCAATGGGTGAAAGTTATAGGGAAGGCAATAGAAGAAAGAACCTTCTACTTGAGTTGTCCAGCAAGAAAATGTCAAATTTCCCATCACCAAAGATCTTTAAGGGGAGGTTGGATGACCGCTCAATGTTTTAGAAGGGATTCTTGAATTGAAACGTAGGTTGGACAAGATAATTTCTAATATATCATCTAGTTCTTACCAAGTATCACAATTACCAAGGAATGGCAAATGCTTTCTAGGTGTATAGTAGATAGAGGGACTGGTCTTAAAGTCAGGAAGACCATTGTTCAAATACTGCCTTAAACTTTTAATAGTGAGTGACTCCAGGCAAATCACTTGACTTCCTAACTTGCATTTTTTCATCTTCATTCTTCATGTGAGGGGCTGGGTTTGATGGCTCCTAAGGTTCCATCCAGCTGTAAATCTATTATTCCATGACTCCAGGATTGTACCTCCTATAATTAGTATGGGCTAATTTCTCTCAGTTCCAATGTGAATCTTTTTAGGAGACAGGTCATTGCTGCATAGATTTAATCCTGCAATGAATCTGGACCAGGAGCTGTAAGGCCTGTGTGAATGCTGGTTTTGCAACTTGGACTACTAGCTGAACCTTGCTAGATGCAGGCCAAGAATGCATATTAATGATAACATTGTACCTTATAATTTTATAGTATTTTATGTATATTAAGAAAATGATTATTTTCTTATTATATTAATAACCAATTTTATATATAGGTCCAAAGATCATCTTTTTCTTTATTAACTTAATCATTTATTTATTTATTTATTTCATTTATTTATTTATTATGTTTATATGTAATATATATTATTTATTTATTATATTTATTAACTTTATTAATTCCTCTTTTTCTCTCATTCAGGACAATGACATTCTTCTCAAACTTGGGTGGGACCCCACCCAACTGGGAGAGCTTATTTCTGATTAAAGGGTAAAGAGAATCTAATCTAGCTGAATTCTGACCCATTGTGTTCAACTTCAGTGGTCTGGGTGGAGATGAGTCTCTTCATCCAAGAGCCTTGACTTGAGCAAAGTCACATTTCCCCTACCCCCTCATTAAAAAAAAAGCCTAACTCTCATTATAATATTGATTTTCTCATTAATTGTTAACCAATTGAGTTGATTTTCACCCTCATTTAAACATTAAGCAGTCTCCATGAGGGGTCTTTGGTTTTGAGAGAACCACTGATCTCAATTTATTATTTGCTAGCTTAATTAATAAATTGATTATTAATTACCCAGAAACTAGGTCTCTTGGACTTTTCATTTATCTCAATATATAAATGTGTTTCATATATGCTTATGTTGAAGCACAAGTATGTTGAAACACTTTTTGTCTTCAAAAGTTTGTATTTATGTCTTCCATTTTTTATCTCTCCTTCATTTCTGAATGTATCCTTTCCCCTTCTCTGACCCAGAAAGCTACCCCTCATAACAAATAATAAAAACATCAAACAGGCCGGTATCACTGGGTCATCCAGAGTATGTTGAAGGGGAGCAAAGTCTAAGAAGACTTGGACAAGTGGGAAGAGGCCATGTTGTAAAGGGCTTGAAAAGCCAACCAGAAGATTTTGTATTTGATTCTAGAGTTAATGGGAAGCTGCCGGAAGGAGGGAATGATTCAGTAAGACCTTCTCTTTTGGGAGATGTTTGACAGCTGAGTAGATAATGGACAGGAGTAAGGAGTGATTTGCATGATGGAGCTCAGCAAGAAGGCTACTGCCATAGTCCAGGCATGAAGAGATGGTTTGGATTAGGGTGGTAGATATGTGAGCAGAGAGAAGGGGAGGATAAAAGAAATGTCATGGAGGTAGAAATGACAGACCTTGGCAATAAATTTGATAGGAGAGGTGAGCTAGAGTAAGGAAGGCAGCCTGGGAGACTAAGGACAGTGATGCCCTTGGCAGTAACAGAGAATTTCAGAAGAAGAGAGGATTTTATGGGAGATAGAATAAGTTCTGTTTTGGACAGCTTGAGTTTAAGATGTTGATGTGTCATTTAGTTGGTAATATGAGACTGGAGGTGAAGAGAGAGGTTAGGGCTGGATAAAGAAATCTGAATATCATCTGCGTAGATATAAAAATTGAATCCAAGGATGTTGATGAGAATATCAAATGAGATCATATACGGTAGAAATGTCAAATTCAAAGAGAAATGGAAGCCACTAAATGGTATATAAGAATCCCTGAGGGCCACATAATGACTTGTTTTGTTTTGTTTTTTAATTTTATTTTCAGTTTTGAATTCTCTCCTTCCCTCTACCCCTCCCCCACCCGTTGAGAAGGCAAGGAATACTATATTGACTTAGTTTTAAAAAGTAATGTTATTAATATTTTATTGTATTTTTGTTTGTTTTGTCAATTATTTCGCAATCTAACTGTTTTGGGCTGCATTCAGGAGTGTTGTGAGCTGCATGGACCACATGTTTGACCCCTCTGATATATAGAGAGAAGAGAGAAAAAGAAAGCCTGAGACAGGAGAAGAGAGCCCTGGGGGAACACTGTTAGTTAATGAGTGTGACCTGGATGAAGATTGAGCAAAGGGTACTGAGAAGGAGATCACACAGGTAGGAGGAAAAAAAGGAGAGAGCAGTGTCATGAAAACCTAGAAAGAAGAGTATCTAAGATAAAAGGGTGATCAGTACGGCCAAAGGCTACATAGATGTCCAGAAGGATGAGAATTGAGAAAAGGCCATTCGATTTGGCAATTAGATCATCATGAATTTTGGAGAGAACAATGAATGTTGAACCATGGGGTTGGAAGCCAGACTGAAGAGCAGTAGAGGAAGAGAGGAGAGAAAGTGAAGGCACTGATCATATACAGCTTTCTCAGCGAGTTTAGCAACAAAATGTAGAAGAAATGTAGGATAATAGCTTTCAGGGATGGTCAGATCAAGTGAGGGTGTTTTAGGGATAGGGAGAAGTGATCACGTTTGCCAGCAGTGGGGAAGCTGGGAGACTTTGAAGAATAGAGAGAGATTGAGGGTAAGAGAGGGGGAAATCTTCTGAAGCAGATGGGGTGGAATAGTAAACCTGTATCTTTAATGTTGCTCTGAACAACCTCATTATTCAGTTCGGGAGCAGATTAAGGCCACTGTGTCACAGGTAGTGTTTTATATAGTAGAATAAGCTCTGAACTCGTAGCCCAGGAGACTTGGGTTCAAATCCCGATTATAAATTAACAAGGCCCTCAGTTTCCTCATTTGTAAAATTAGGAGGTTGAATTTGAGGATTTCTTAGGTTCTTTCTGGCTCCCAGTCCTATGAGAGCATGAGTGTAAGTGGGCTGAGAAGAGCTTGTTCCATAATATCAAGTTCCCTGGGAGAAAGCAGATTTGCCAGAAGTAATGAACTAGGTGGGCATCTAGGTGACACCATAGTGCGTAGAGCGCCAGACCTGATGTAAGGAAGACTCATCTTCCTGAATTCAAATCTGGCCTCAGACACTTACTAGTTGTGTGACCCTGGGCAAGTCGCTTACCCTGTTTGTCTCTGTTTCCTCAACTGTAAAATGAAATAGAGAAGGAAATGGCAAAGCATACCAAGAAAACCCCAAATGGGGTCATAAAAAGTCTGAAACAACTGAACAACAACCAGTGAACTGGGTGATGTAACTAACACAAAAGCAATGGGTTTTTATTTGGTGGGGAGAAGAAGGACATATTAAAACTGGACACCTAAAAAGACATATCACTAAGAGAAAAAAAGCCAGCCTGGTTAATCAAATGCCATTTCTAACTATGCCATTGAGAAGCATCTACCTGTTTCTACTTGAACACCTCAGAATAATAAATAGCCTCCTTTCTCCCAGGCCAGCATTCCCCACTGGCTCTCTTCCTTGGAACCCAAATCTCATCCCATGCTAAAGGGTGAGATGAGGTAGGAGTAGAGGGAAGGGTGGAGGGCTCTGAATGAGCCTTTGACCTTGGCTGTGGAAGGGGTTTCTTACAGCCAACACCCTGCTCAAGTCAAGGACCTATTAAATCTATTAAACCGTGATGAAAAAGAGAGAGAGAGAGGGAGAGGTTGTGAGATGGGAATGAAAAGTACAGTTTTGTTTTGGTCTGTTATCACAAAGCCTACTGAGATGAATATTCTGACCTAACAATCAAAACATGCCATAATTACGAACAGACTCTTTTAAGGCAACAAAAGGATATTGGGAGAGCATGATAAGTACCTGCTGATTCCAGCAGCCCCTGCAGGCCAGATCAATTCTTCTGTCATTTTGGTGCCCAGATTCTCTCACTGAACTGTTCAAATTTTTCTTTGAGACCTGCTAGCTCTATGCATTCTAACTTTGAAAAAGCAAACCATTGGGAAGCTAAGAGCAGGCTCAGATAGAGCTCATTCCAACTCTGTCTTGTTCTTACCCTGTCCTCAATGCAGAAGAGAATGGTTTGAAATTTAAAATGTTTGACCAAAAGAAAAATAAATGGAAGGAAATTGAGTTTTGATTTGGGAGAGTTCCCACCCCATCCCACCCCACCTGCTAGCTTCTCTTAACTGCTCATTCCCACAACTAGATCTACGGTAGCCAGAGAGCTGAATTATGCTTCTACACATTGGGCTGCCAGGTCCAGAAAAAGTCACATAAGTGGCACCAGAAAGGGATCAGGGCAGTAAAATGATATGCATTGCTAGAGTTAAAGGGCAGAAAAAAATGGCAGAATGTAAACTTTTGGTTTCAGAGAGACCTGAGAAGATTTGGATGGATTGATTCGTCAAGGGAGCAGAAGAAAAATTCATACAACAATAACATCGTAAAGACAAATGACTTCAAAAGACTTAATGCCAATCAACAATCAACAAAATGACAGAGTATGATAGAGGATTGGTGATGAAGTTCGCTACCTGCTTCATGACAGAGAGAGAGGTGAGGGACTCAGGGTGCAGAACGATCCATATTTTTTGGGGACGTGCCCAATATGGGAATTTGTTTTGTCTGACTCCATATTTGGTGCAAGGATTTTGGTGTTTCTGTTTCATTTTTTCTGTTGGGGGTAGGAGGTGGGAGGGCAAGAAAATCTACTTTTATTCATTGAAAAAAAATAAATTTATAAAAGAATATAAGGACTTTGAAAATAAGAATTGTTTTCTTTTTGTCTTTGTATTCCTAATGCCCAGCATGGCCCCAACATATACTAGATGCTTAATAATTGCTTATTCATTGATTGTTAAAGGAACAGTGTTCTGGGGATTACTTTATATTTTTTTCTCTTTCTATATGTTGTATCAACCTTAAAGAGCTTTTATTCTATAGGCAGAAGATTGACTGAAAATGGTTTCTTTGTCTACTCTTTAGCCTCTGGAGTTCAAATGTTAATCAAATGTCTGGAACTAAAAAAAAAAAGATAGCTGGCTGAACAAAATGAAACAAGCAAATTCACCATTGGATTTCAGTCTCTATTAGCAAGGGTGTCCCCATCTAGCCTAACTCCTTTTTTAGTTGTTGTTCAATTTTTTTAGTGATGACTGACTCTTCATGACCCCATTTGGGATTTTCTTGACAAAGATGCTGGGTTGATTTTCCATTTCCTTCTCCAACTCATTTTATAGGTGAGAAAACTGAGACAAACAGAGGAAAGTGACTTGTCCAGGTTGCACAGCTAGTTAGTGTCTAAAGCCAGATTTGAATTCAGGAAGATGAGTCTTCTCAACTCCAGGCCCAGCACTCTATACTATGGCACCACCTAGCTCCCCAACTCCTTCTTTTACAAATGAGAAAACTAAGACAGGAAACTGAGAACCCAAAAAGGTTAAGTTACATGTCCAAAGTCCTATGATAAGTGTCAGAGGCAGGGTTTGAATCCAGGTCCTCTAGGTCCTCTTACTCTAGGTTGAGTGCTCTTTCTGCTTTATCACATTTTATTGATGCTATTTTAAAAACTTTGCAATCATTTCCTGATGTGTTATTCCCTTTGCCCCATTGAACCTACTGTGAAACAGAAAAAGCTTAATGAAACCACCCTACCAAGCAACTGTGTCTGACATGCAACATCTTTTACTTGTGATCCCCGTCTCTCTTCACCTCTGCAAGGTTGGATGTGGGTTTCATCCTTGGTTCTTAGGTACCCAGAATGTTCAATGCAATTCACCTGAGCTTAGCTGAAAGCAGGGTATTTGATGCCTTCCTTGCCACCCCATGCCCCCACGGTTTGACACTTTACTTTGAAGATCAGCAGTTTCTTCCTGAAGGTCACCAGCAGAAAAGATCTTCCAGGACTTCATTGTTGCTCCGATCTGAGTCTGAAGGACTCCTAATAAACTGTTCCATCTCCACTCGTTCCATTCTCCCTCTGCTTGGTCTTTCGCAATACTGCCCAACCTTCCATATAGATCTAGCCATGTTCTCTCTGTTTAAAAAGCTTGAGTGGCTCTCTACTGATTAGAGAATGAAGTTTAAAGTAATTTGTCTGGCATGCCAGATCCTCCACAACCCTGTCTTTCCAGACTTAAATTGTATTAATCCTTTAAATGCTCTCTATACTTCTGCCAAACTGAACTATTTTCTGCCCTAAGAACTTGCCTTGAGATTTCCTGCCTCCATGCATTTGCTCAAGCTGTTCCCAATGCTTGGAATGTCTTCCTTCCTCCTTCACCCAATGACTTTTTACCCACTCTTAATGTCTAACTCAAATGCTATCTCCTCCATGAAGCACTTTATGATTTCTCTCAGATCCTAATGACTTTCCTCCCAAACCTTATATAGCACTTTGTTTTATATTCCTCCAATAGGGAAGGGAAGACTAGAATATGCATTTATTAAATGCCCTTTTACGTGGCGGTCACTGTGCTAAGCGCTTGACAAATATTATCTCATTTAATCCTCACAACAACCTTTCAAGGTGCTATTATTAATCTCCATTTCATAGATGAAGAAGCTGAGGCAAACACAGGTTAAGTGACTTGCCCAAGGTCACACAGCTAGTAAGTGTCTGAGGCCACATTTGAACTCAGATCTCCTTGACACCCAGGAAGATTCCTTTTTCTGAGTTCAAATCTGACCTCAGGCTCTTACTAGCTGTGTGACCTTGGACAAGTCACTTAACTTCTTTTCGCCTGAGTTTCCTCATCTGTTAAATGAGCTGGAGAAGGAAATGGCAAACCATTCTAGTATCTTTTCTAAGAAAATCCCACATGGGGTCATGAAGAGTTGGACATGACTGAAATGATTGAACAATAATAACTTTTTGCATCCAGGCTCAACACTCTATCCACTGAGCCACCTGGCTACTTCTAATACATTTATTGCGTCTTATTATGTCTTGTACTTATCTCTGCTTTGGTTCATTCCTCTGCAGCCTCTATAAGTGCGGAAACTATGTTGAAATGCTTCCATATTCCATCTGATTAAAGGAATCAGGATCTTTAGCCTTGAGAAGACTTTGGGGTGGGGGTGGGGGTGGGGTGGGGGAAGATATAGGACATGATAGTCATTTTCAAGTGCCTGAAGGGATGTCCTACAGAAGATCCATTAAATCTGTTCTGCTTGGCCCCACCAAGGACAGAGCCAGCTACCGTGAGTGAAAGCCATAGAAAAGTAAGGGAAAAATTTCCTGACAATTAGAGCTCTCCAAAAGTGGAATGATTGCCCTTGGGAGGTTGTAGGAAAGTTATTCCAGGGAAGACCAGATGATTGTCCTTTTGCTTATTTCCAAATCCCATATGAATATAGTCTGTGCATCTGACATGGTTTGTCTATTTATTGCCTGGATTATTGCAAACTTCTCATCAGATTTCTTAACTCCAATGCCACATCTTTTCCAACCATCGCCAGCCATAGTTGTCCCCTATTGCTTTGAACACACCTCAAAAGCTCTCTGCTGGTTTCCTGTTGCATTATAATTCTCACCTTAACTCTCCCAGTCCAAAGAATGCTCAAGACTTCCATTAGAGGCTCTTTCATCCCACCTCTGAGTTATGTCCCTTCCCCAGGAATGGACACGTCTTGTAGGTGACTGGAGAAACTCCCTCTCCTTCCTCAAGAGCTCCAGAGATGGAAGGGAGCTTTTCAAGAATCTCCACAATCCTACCTTTTCAGCTTTTTACAGCAGTCCTTTGTACACCCTACATATTCTACAAACTATTCTCAAACTCAACATTCCATCTCTGGCTTCTTCCTGCTAAGGAACACATTCACACAAACCTTCCCCTATTCTTTTTTTAACTCTGCCCCTCCCAATTCTTACCTCCCATTCAGGGTTTATCTCAGCTGCTATGTCTTCTGGAAAGGTTTCCACAATCTCCCTAGTTGTCGGTATTCCTCAAGTTATTTCACATATACTTGTCTAAATACACCTGGAGAAGTTACACAGATTCCATTAGATGGCCTTAGGTTCTTTCCAAATCTCATATTCTGAGTCTGTGATGTTGTGACCTAATTCTTTACTCAGCCTGGTTTATTGTTATTCAATTGTATCCAACTCTTTGTAACCACAGTTGGGGTTTACTTGGCAAAGATACTGGAGTGGTTTGCCATTTTCTTCTCCAGCTCATTTTACAGATGAAGAAGCTGAGGCAAACAAGGTTAAGTGACTTACCCAGGGTCACATAGGCTAGATTTGAGGCTAGATTTGAACTCAGGAAGATGAGTCTTTTTGACTCCAGGCCTTGGCACTCTATCTACTGCACCACCTATGGTAGGAGCTTAATAAATGCTTACTGAACAAATGTTTTGTGGAAGAGGGATTCATCTCACTTACTCTTCTATATTTTATGTTAGGCCTAGGATTTGGGTTCTAGGTGGTCACTCTTTCTCTGATCTAAATTTATTTTAGAATTTTAAGAATCCCTTCTCTTGCCATCTTGGGTTCTTCAGCTTATTAAATCCAAACTCCTCATCCTAACATTCAATTTCCATCTATATTTTTGGTTCCCACCTGCCTATTTAAGCTTTTCTATCACTCAAATAAGGGACATGTTTTTGGACAACTCTTCTTTGGGACTAAGATTGTTCATTTCAATTAAACTATACTCAACTCCCATTTAACATTGCTTTTGTTTATATTATTATAATGTTTAGTGTTTTTTTAGTACACAATACTCCCCATTTTACATTTGTCCTATCTACCCTGAAGAGACTGCAAACTCCATGAGGTCAGGGAACACTATGCCATATTCATCCTTGTACACTATAAAGCATCTTGTAGACACTGCAGAAATGTTTGTCTTGGGATCAGAGTCATAACTAGGAGTTCCCTGTACCAGGGCTAAATTCAGAGGGCTAAGGGGTGGGGAGATATCCATAGTATGGACCTCTCCAATACATGGCAGAGGCAGACTTCAGAAGAAGACTCATGGAAATTGAAGAGGCCAAGGAGTTAGGAGGCCAAGGTGTTTGAACTTGAAGGGGAGGTCTAAAGGGGGAGAAGTAGGTGATGAATAATGGTGGAAAGAATTGATCTGAAAAAGACAGTGAGGAGTAAGGAGTATGCTAACAGCATAGTAGAAAGAACGTTGGCTCTGGAGTTGGAAGATTTGGGTTCAAGATTTGTCTGCTTCTGGCACTATTAGTACCTGTATGACTTTAGGCAGGTGGGCCTCAGTTTTCCCGTCTGTAAAATGATGATCCTCTTGGCCCTGTGTGTCAAGAAGCCAGATTTGGAAGGGGCAAGCCAGAGTCTTCAGGAGAACACATACAAAAGTATTTGTAGCAGCTTTTTTGTGGTGGCTAAGAAATGGGAATTGAGGGGATGCCCATCCATTGGGGAATGGCTAAATGAGTTGTGGCATACGAATGTAACAGAATATACTTGTTCTGTAAGAAATGATGAGCAAGTGGATTTCAAAAAAAACATGGAAAGACTTACAAGAACTGATGCTGAGTGAAGTGAGCAGAACCAGGAGAACATTGTACATAGTAACAGCAACATTGTATAATGATCAGCTATGATTCACAGTGACACAATGATCCAAGACAATTCCAAAAGATTCATGATGGAAAATGCTATCCATATCCAGAGAAAGAGCTATGGAGTCTGAATGTTGATCAAAGCATGCTATTTTCACTTTTTTGGTTGTTTTTTTGTTTTCTCTTTCTCTTTATTTTTCCCTTTTGTTTTGACTCTTCTTTCACAACATGACTAATGTGAAAATATGTTTGACATGATTGTACATGTATAACCTATATCAGCTTGCTATCTTGGGGAAGGGGAAGAGGAGGGAGAAAAATTTGCAACTCAAAATTTTGCAAAAATGAATGTTGAAAACTATCTTTACATGTAATTGGGAAAAATACTATTAAGGGAAAAAAAGAGTATTCAGGAGAAGGGTGGGTTTTAGTAAGCACTGAAAGATGGAAGTAATGTGAAAAAAAAAAAAGATTTGACATCTAGAGCAGAAGACCTAGGGTTGAATTTACCATAGGGGTTGGGAGGAGGGAGAGAGCTGACAGCAATAAGCCACAATTGCTGCTGGTTCCCACAGCTGAATCCGCATTGAACCCAAGCCCACCTTCCAGGTCACTAGGCTAGGTTGCTCATGGTAGGGCAGGCAGTCTGCCTCACTCCAATGGAAAGTCACCAGGAGGGTACCTAGCAGAGGGGCCTAATGACAGCAGGACCCAGAGGTGGAGGAGGGAGGTGGTAGCTCGGGCTCAGTGGAGCTCTTACTGGGGAGCCGGTAGATAACCAGTCGCCCAGCTCTCCCTCCAGGAAGTGAGTCCTGGGGGAGATGGATATGGAAGCCACTCCCCCATTCCTCCTATGTTAGCTTCAGCCTGGCTTGAAGTTCACTCATTTTTTTCCAGCTGTATGGGAGGGAGTTCCTGAGGAGCAACATGATATTTTAGGCCTGAAAACACTGAGTTGATTGGGTTTCCTTAGAGGCCAGGAAAAAATATGCTTAAGCCCAAGTAGTATTTCACTGGCTTCTTGTCTTCAAAAAAATCCAATCTTCCTGCTAAGAGCAGCATTTGAGAACCCTAGGATATACACCTAACACATTTTCTCTGATGAATTACCATCTAGAAAATACATATTTCTTTAAAAACCAGAAAATAGCTGTAAAGTACCCATTTTATCTCAAAAAATATACTGGGATTAGAGAGAATATCCCTATCCTCCTTTTTGGCTTATCGAATTTACTCATCTCCTCCCAGAAGCCTTCTGTGATTATTCCATTTGGTAATGATCTCTCCTCTCCATTTCCTCCCCTCCCCCAACACACACCTCCACACATTTATTTTGCTTTGTACCTCTGTGGTGTACTTGTCCCTATTATTTGATCATCAAGGTGTTTTTTTGTATGTGTTGTACACCTGGGGGTGGGGTGTTCTGGTAAATGCTTAACAACCAAATCTTTGAAAAAATAAAATGCAGGCACTTTTAAGTTTAATCTATTATCATTACCATTTTTTTCATCTCTTAAGTCTTGACAATCAACAAAACAATAAATCAAGTCCTGATTTGTTGCCTCTGCTAGTTTGTGAACTAAATGCTCAAATGAAAATTTAACAAAACCAGAAGAGGATAGCATCAGCATACTACGTGAGGGGTAGGGATGTGCCAAGGCAGTGTGGTGTAGGGGATATGTGGGGTCAGGATGTGGGTGGGGTCAGGAAGACTCGTGTTTCAAAACCCACTTCTCACACCAACGAGAGCTCCGTAACATCTTAGACGACAAGTGAGTCAGGTTACGTCTTGGAACCTCAGTTGAATCATAAGTAAAATGGATATGATAATCCTTCTAGTACCTACCTTCATAAAGTTGTTAGGAGGGTCAGCTTGAGTAATATGTGTCAAAGGCCTTACAAATTGTAAAGACGACATAAATATCGGGTATTGTGACCACCTAAGCTCAGTCTCTTTCCCAGAACCTTGCACAGCAATCTAGCCCCAATAGATGTTTGATTTGAAGTGTTTAAATTGATACATACATATTTTACCATTAAATCAGAATAGGAGGCAGTTGCATTTTGATGGATGGAAAGCTGCTCTCAAGGCCAGGGAGACATGGTTCAGGTCTTTCCTCTGACATGCAGTGGCTGTGTGACTCTGAACAGGTGTAACTTCTTATTGCTCTTAGCAAGTCTCTAAGACCCTCCGTTGCAGAGAAGGCATTGATCTGCTTTGGTGGATGGAGTTTCTTCACCTGGGATTTCCCAATACTACCAAAATCATAGCCTCTATCCTGATCCTACACCAGAACAAAAGAGTCCAGCTTTTCCTTACAATCATGTCCCTCCAGCAGAATCACAAGTACAGATAAAACTCTGTTTTTGTTATGACTATGTAAAAATCATGTGAGTTTCCCATGGTCTGTCCTTGCAGCCATCAGGATATAATTACTCAGGAAAAAAAGGTTATTTTCCCAGCTTGTTTATTAGAGAGCCTATCAGCTTTTTCTGGTAAATGAACCACCCAATTTTTGTTAAGCAAAGCTATATACAATATTTATTGTGCTATTACACAGACAGTTTCAGCATACCTGCTAGAAAAAGGGAGAAGACCTTAAGAGCCCCAGAAGCTTGCCTAGCACATTCATGCATCTTAAAGGCATCCTCCTTCTCGACCTGTCCTAATCTATTTGGAAGGTAAAGGATGCTGGGAGCCGAATCCTGCCGTCTGGGTTAATGTCTAGTGTGTGATGCAGACGCTAATCAATCAAGTTCAAGGGAGCGTGAGTTCATGTGCACACACTCATCCACGCACAGACATACTCCTCAGAATTTATAAAACGATCCCATTCTCACCCACCTCAGATCTTTCACTCAGCTTTGGGGTGAGGGCCTGATGGTACAGAGGAATGAACACTGGATTTGGACTCAGAGGTCCTGGGTTCAAATTCTGTCCTTTCTCCCTACCAGCCATATAACCTTGATCAAGTCACTCAGACTTTTCCGCTATCAGTTTCCACATCTGTAAAATGGAAGGGAAGAAATAGATTACCCCCAGGGTCCCTTGGAACTCTAAAAATCTGTGATCCTATGAACCCTGCTGTGTTACTGACAATGATACTTTAATAGATCCTTGGTACAGATTGGAGCCCATTCCATGCCTCTTATCTAGATGGTGCAATGGATAGAGCACTGTCAGGAAGATCTGAGTTCAAATCTGGCCTCTGACATTTCCTAGCTGTGTGACTGTGGGTAAGTCACTTAACCTCTTTTTGCCTCAGTTTCCTCAACTGTAAAATGGGCATGATGGTAGCAACTACTCACAGGATTGTTGTGAGGATCAATGAGATAATATTTATAAAGTGCTTGGCACAGTGCCTGGCACATAGTAGGTACTATATAAGTGCCTATTTAATCCTTCCCTTCCCACGTCCTCCCATCCATCCCCCATAGTGTGTTGGAGACCTTCCTCTGGACCTTTTAACATCCCATAGATTCAGGTTCAATATCCAGGCTCTCTATCTACTATCTCTCACTGCATGGCAATCAAGGAAACAAAGAAAAAGAACAAGGATTCTGGTTATAAAATATTAGAGCAGGAAGAGACCGTTTAGAAATCATCTCACCAAACTGCTCTTTTTGTAAATGAACAAATTGAGATCTAGACAGGATAAAGGATTTGCCTTGGGTCAGGCCTCGGGTCTACTAACTAACTTCTAACGAAGTCTTAGCTCTACTAACGGAGGCTACAAACCCCAGAGTGGAGCCTGGCCATAGAGGAGCACCCCCTTAAATCATCATCGAACCCCTGCGGGCCCCAGTTTGCACATCAATAAAATGCAGGGGCCACACCACATACTTTCTATTGTCCATACCGGCTCGAAATCCAGTTGAAAGAAGAAAATGGAGAAAAAAGAAGCAGCCCTGGAGTCAGGAGGACCTGAGTTCAAATGTGACCTCAGACACTCGACACTTATTAGCTGTGTGACCTTGGGCAAGTCACTTAACCCCAATTGCCTTGCCTTCCTCCCTCCAAAAAAAAAATAAAAGTCGGGGGGTGGGGCGGGGAGGAGAAGAAAGAAGAAAACGGATTTTAAAATCCCTACGTCCAGGTCAAGAATACGAATGGGTTAAATCTAGTACCACTAGTTATGAAATCCCACTTTAACAAAAAGAGATTTCGAGTAGATTGTAAATTCCTATAGACACTGGCTATATCTCTAACATCTCCCAGAATGCCTGATACGGGACTGGACACATGGTAATAATTATTCGTACTGTGATAGGTTCTCAATAAATCCTTGTTCATTAATCCTTTGCTGGAGGCTTTGGAATCAGTCAATTGTCCTGAACAATACTCAATATAACAAAATCATAGCCCATCAAAAGCTTTTGGAGGGTCCCTCACGGCTCGTTTGCACAGGTCAAATCTGTAAACATCATCACATTGTGCCTTAGGAGATGTTGACACAATGATATCTGGAGGATAAATGTAGCCCAACATCCTGCTGTGTAAATCTGGACAAATAGAATTCATTGGATGCCGTTATGACTTGGAACCAACATCAAGCAAAAACTATAGTCCTACCTCTTTTCACTTCAACATATTCAAATATGACCAACATTTAGTAGAACGTACAACGTACAAGGCCCTATGCCATGAACTGCAAGCACAAAGAAGAAAAACAACGTAGTCCCTGACCTCAGGGAACTTACAGTCTTATAGGGAGATAGGAAAAATTGGAGTAGAAAGAAACATGCATTTAACTCACCAAGTTCAAATTTACAAAGCAAAGCAAAACGAAAAACACAAATGGTTAAAGAGTTGGAGAAATCTCTTTCCTTTCACTTTCAATGAGAGTAGTGTGAGATGAGAGATGTAATCTGATATTCTCTTGGCCTGTCTCAGTTCCCTGGTGCCTCTCAGCATGACCATCTCGCATCCAGAATGAGATTTTAGAGTCTCTTCTGGATCATCCCCTCATATATTCTCTTCATTTGCCTTAGGTTGATAGAGCTGATGAAAGAAGCAGCCTTAGTTGGCCTTCCAAGCATTTCTTGCATCGGAAATGACAGAACAGAATAACAGAAAACTGATTCCCGAGAGACACAAGGAGACAGTGAGCTGTTCTTGGTAAATTCAAGTCACCTCACCGTGATGAACTATATCCCCAGGTCCTGAAAGAAAGGGCAGATGTGATTGCTGAGCCACTGTTAGGGATGTGTGAAAGATCCTGAAAAGTAGGGAAGGTAATAGATGATTGGAGAAGGGCAAATGTTGCCAGTTTTCAGAAAAGGAAAGAGGACAGTATCTATTACCTGTAGGCCAGTGAGCTTGACTTGAATTCCTTGGAAAATTCTAGAACAAATCATTAGGTGATTCATTCTAGGTGAATACCTAGAAAGGGAAGCAGCAATTATGAAGAGGCATCAGGGCTTATTCAAGAACAGATCATGCCAGACTAATGGCATTTCTTTTCTGGACTGGGTTACTAAGCCAGTGCATAAGGGAAATGCTGGGGACTTGGTTTACCTAGATTCAGTAGAACTTATGAAAAAATATTCCCATACTATCTTTATGGGGAAGATGACATTGCATGAATGATCATGCAATTAAATGAATTCAGAATTTTAAAATTAAATGGATTCGGGATGATTAAATGGATTCAGGCTTGATGGCACAGTGGGTAGAGCACTGGGCTTGGAGTCAAGAAGACTGGAGTTCAAATCCAGTCTTGGACACTTACCATCGGTGTGACCCTGGATCCTCTCTTTGTCTCAGTTTTTTCATCTGTAAAATGGGGCTGATTACAGCACCTACCTCCCAGGGTTGTTGTGAGGATTGAATAGACAATAATTGCAAAGTGCTTACATAGTAGGCATTATATAAGTGTTAGCTATTGGTGTTAGTGTTAGAATTAGCAGACTGCAAGAGTGATTGCTGATGGCTCAATGCTAATGCGGATAGAGGTCTACAGTGAAGGACTCCGGGAATCTACGATTGGCTCTCCGACGTGCTTGGGTGTTTCACGGGATCATAGATTTACAGCTTGAAAAAGATCTTTGGGGTCAGCTGGCTTAACTCCCTCATTTTATGGGTGAGGAAAGGGAAGCCAGGGAAGTGAAGGAACTTGCCCACTGCCACACAGGTATGGTCAGAGGTGGTATCTGAGCCCAGGTCTTCTCACTTCAGCACTAATGCTCCTTTTCACTGTATTATTAACTTAGGAAAAAGCAC
This sequence comes from Trichosurus vulpecula, assembly GCF_011100635.1. Taxonomy (NCBI): domain Eukaryota; kingdom Metazoa; phylum Chordata; class Mammalia; order Diprotodontia; family Phalangeridae; genus Trichosurus; species Trichosurus vulpecula. The sequence continues at coordinate 61,873,257 of NC_050580.1, read as the reverse complement.
ACCTGACATGTAAACCAGCCTTGTAGATTATACTGAGGGGGGAAGGTTAGCTAATATACAACGTTAGCCCAGTGAAAGGCTAGAGAGTTAGGCTGAATCTGAGACCATGAAATTCAGCAGAGGCAAATGTAAAAGTCTTCCAGTTGGGCGTAAAAAAACAGCTTCACGAGGACAAGACAGGGGAGGCCTGGCTAGATAGCAGGTGTTTCATAAAAGGGGTTTTAGTGACTTGTGAGCTCAGTATGCATCAGTAGGGTTATGTGATGGTCAGAAAAACTTAGCGTGATCTTGGGCTGCAGCATTAGGAGAGGCATGGCTTCTAGAAATAGAGATGTGATCATCTCACTGTGTTCTGTCCTCTTCAGAGCTCATATGTACTGTTATGCTCAGCTCTGGGCACTATGGCTTTGGAAGGACACTGGAGACGTAAAGATGTAAGGACATATATTGGACATAAAATGGAGCTTGGGTGGGGGGAGTGGCTCGGGGCAGCCAGAATAGCAAAGGGCCTTGGACACAGGGGGATCAATTGAAGGAACTGGACATATTCAGCCGGGAGAAAAGAAAACTAGGGAATGGGGGTTGAGGTAAGGCAAGGAGCATGATACTTGGGTCCAAGTATTTGAAGGACTGTCATTCAGAAAAGGGATTAAGATTTGGCTGCAGGGGACAGAACCAGGAGCAATGGGTCAGAGTTGTAAAAAGGCCATTTCAGGCTTGACGTTAGGACAAGCTCCCTCAGGATTAAAGCTGAATGAGTGCAATGGGAGGTGTGGAGGGGTGGGGTTCCCTCTCCTTGAGGGTCTTTAAGCAGAGGATGAATGATCACTTGTAGTGTTTGTGGTAGTGGGAATTCCTTTATGCATGGGCTGGCTATGTGGTTGCTGAGGTCCCTGCCAGCTCTCAAATCCTATGATTCTGGTAAGCCAGAAGGGCCCTGCTACATTTCCTTTGACTTCCTAGTACCTTCTCTTGCCTCCCAATGAAGGAAGGAAGGAATGAAGGGAGGAAAGAAGGAAGGAGGAAAGGAAGGAAGGAAAGAAGAAATGAAGGGAAGAAGGAAGGAAAGAAGGAGGGAAGGAAGGAAAGAATGAAGGGAGAAAGGAAGGAAAGAAGGAATAAAGGAAAGAAAGAAGAAAAGAAGGAAGGAAGTAAGGAATGAAGTATTTACCAAGTGTCATCATTAATGTGCAAGGCACTATGCTAAGGGCTTTTTACAAATATTATTTCATTTCATCCTCACAACAACCAGGCAAAGGTTGAGGGACCAGGTGTTTTCATTATCCCCATCTTACAGCTGAGAACACTAAGGCAACCAGAGTAAGTGACTTGCCAAGGGTCAACACACGTAATAAGTGTCTGAGGTCACATTTGAACTCAAGTCTTCCTGATTCTAGGCTCAGCTCTCTATCCATTAATCACAAATTTTCCAGCAAAGTGTCTTTACCTCTTTGTTGTTTTCCTATATGAGTAGCAGTCTTGGTTTCCACCTCTCTCCTAATCCATTGTTTTTTCTGGGTGTAGTGAAAAATAAAATTTATATTCCACTGTATCCATAGCAACCATCCTAGGTCCATCTGCTCTCTGATACAGCCTCCCTCCATTTAAAGAGACCTCAGCTCCTTTCTAGCTACAAATGCTTATGGTGACCATACCACACCTTATAGGCAATTTAAGGAATTGTCACATTTAATTTAGAGCATCCATGATTTTTGTTACACACTGACTTTAGAACCTAACCAGAGGTAAACTGTAACCTTACATTATACTCAAATAATGATAATACCATTTAGAATGCAGGAAGTAGAGAGGAAAATTCATAGGATCATCTGTTTAGAGATAGAAGGACCATAAGGATCATCTGCTTCTGACCCTTTAATTTTACAGATGAGGAAGCCAGGCCCAGGGAGGGTGAATTTCTTGTCCGAGGCTGCACAGGTAGTAATTATCAGAAGTTAGATTCTAACCAAAGTCCTTCTACCGCAGAACCTTTATCCTTTCCACTACACCAAGATACCTCTCCAAAAAAAGGGAGGTGGGGGAAGATGAGAGATCATTCAAGATCATAGAGTCAGAAGTTAAAGAGACCTCGAGGTCCTTTGCTCCATCTCTCTCCTACTGAATAAGTAATAACCTGCCTAAGGACACACAGGAGAAAGTAAAAGCTTGGACCTGAACCTGCTTTCTCTGACATTAAATGTCGGGCTCTTTTCCAACATTCAATACTTTGCATTGAGAGAGTTGGGGAAGGTCTCATGGAGGAGCTGACTCCTCAGTTGGACCAGGAAGGAGGGGATGGCTTTCAAAGGGAGAGATGAGGGTACAAGTTGGGTGGGAAGGCAGAGGGATGGAAGAGTACAGGGGGTGATAGGGAACAATTAGCAATATGGTCTGACTGGAGTGGTAAATTGCAGCTTATGGAGGGCCTTGAATGATGGTCTAAGGAGTGGGGAGCCACTAAATTTTGTTTGTTTGTTTGTTTTTGAAGAGGGAAATGACATGCTTGACTTGCACATTGAGATTACTCTGACAAGAGTGTGAAGGGTGCAATATAAAGGGGAAAGATTAGAGGCAGAGGATGCCCCCCCCCAACTATTTCAAGAATCCAGGTGAGACACATCGAGGGCTTGTACTAATTTCCTTTCCTCTCCTGAAAACATTGCCACAAAATGGCCTCACAGGGAAATTGTGATAGTTTATTTTTAATCAGTCATCAAATATTTCCTGAGTGCCTGCTGGATGTGAAGCACTATGCTAGACACCAAAGGGGGATAGATATAAAGAAGGAGAAGACCCAGGTCCTGCTGTGCAAGATTATAGACTAGTTAGGAAGACATGATTTGTGTAAAGCAATCATGTACTGCTTTGTGTTATCGCTTGAACTTTTATCTTAAAACTATAAATGGATAAATAAGTATAGAAGGGAAAGCTCTCTACGATTCAGAAAAGGCTTTGTGGGAGAAGTAGAATTTGAGCTGGGCATCGAAGGCTGTTTTTTTTAAATATTAGAAAAATAGAAGAGGTGAAGGGCATTCCAGGCAAGGATAGCCATGTGAGCAAAGTCGAGGAGGAGGGAAAGGTTAGGGTGTGTGGACAGTGAGGAGATCAAATTGGCTGAAGATGAGGGGTGGTACAGGGGCCTTTGTGGAGATAAAGTTCCTCCTTCTGGCTGCCCCATCCCCCTTCTCTTGCAGACAGCTGCCCCCCTCCCACTGATAAGTGCTAAGACCTTGGCTCCCAGTCTGATGGAGCTTGTAACAATCTCTTCTTCCTTGAAGGCCTAGAAAAGCTTGGCCTTGAGAGTGGGGGAGGGGGTGGGGATGGGGGGGAAGGAATATGAAAGATTATGTCTGCTGAATGATGACTCATTTTTCAAGGTAATTTTCTTTGAGTGTGTGTGTGTGTGTGTGTGTGTGTGTGCGTGCACACATGTGTGTTTGCTGGGGAGTGGATAGAATGAAGAGAACACATGCCCAGGAGAGGAGTCGGGAGAATGGGGTCACTAGCCAGCTGTGAGATCTGGGATGAACCTTTGCATATCTCTGGGCTGAGCTCAGTTTCCTCATCTGTAAAATTAGGAGGTTGGATTGTCTCCGAGATCTCTTCCAGCTCTAAAATGGAATCAGACAAAGGTAACATTTGGAAATCACTCCAGTGAGGGAGATCAAAATGGCAGGACACGTAGGATTTGGCTTCCAGTGGGAAGGTTGGATGGCTAAGGGAATCTAGAATGCCTTCTAAAGCAGAAGGACATTTAAGGGGCCTTGAAGGAAGGCCAAACAGTTAGTGAGCCCCACCTGCCAAGTCCCTAGTTTCCCGCTCCTTCAGGACTTTCTAAGAAGCTTCAGAAAAGACCCTTTGAAACTGAGATAAGGCATCTTGGAGGCTGAGGAATTTCCTAGAGGGCTTTTAAAAGTCGTTTGAGGCCTCAGGCCCAACAGTTATCTATTCCTAAAGAGAATGTTTGTTTTGTCCAAGACCTCTGGATCTGCTCCTGTTGCCCTTGGACTGATATTGAGGTTTCCCCTGACTCTGCCTGGTGGATCCTGATTGCCTTTCCCAGCCCACATACTGCCCCCCACCCCTGATCCCCACCCCACCCAGTCTCCTGGACAACTACAGAACTGATGATGATCTGATGACTAGCTTGACCAAGTCCTGATTTCATTTTAGAAATGAATAGGACTTTCTTCTCTGTTCATGAGAACGTTGAGGCTCTAGCTCGGGTCATGTTGTTTCCTACATTCATGTCCTCAGTTCATCTCATCCCAATAATGATGGGCCTGGTTCTAGGTTTTGTAACCTCGTCCACACCCTCCCATTTGCACACTCAGCTCTGCCCCCAGGCCCTGGGACCTATCCCTCCTAGGTAGGAGGAATAGGTAGGGGCACTACGAAAAGGTTGGACTAGAGGATCCCTGAGGTTCTTTTTTTTTTTTGCTTTTTAGCAGGGCAATTGGGATTAAGTGACTTGCCCAAGGTCACATAGCTAGTAAGTGTGTGTCAAGTGTCTGAGGCCTGGTTTGAACTCAGGTCCTCCTGACTCCAGGGCCGGAGCTCTACTCACTAAGCCACCTAGCTGCCTGAGTTTCTTTTTGAGTGCTAAGTCTATGATCCTATGGGGGCGAGAAGGAGCTACCTTAATGTCATCAAATAATCCTGGGAATTTGTCAGTGCTGATTAGCCTGAAAAGTGGATCATTCCTGATTGTTCTACTCTGTAGATGAGCTGAGAACTGTCTGAGAGATAAGAAACTAGAGCATCTTGGGCATAATGATCATGATAGTGATAATAGCTAACATTCATATAGCTCTTCCTATGTACCAGGCACAAGCTCTTTGCAGCTATTATCTCATTTGATCGCTACAACAACCCTGGGAGGTAGGTACTGTTCTTATTCCCATAACAGATGAGGAAACGGAGGCAAATAAAAATTAAGTGACTTGGCCAGGGTCACATAGCTAGCAAGGGTGTAAGGCTGGATTTGGACTCACGTCTTTCTGCCTCTGAGCCTGGTGTTCTATCCACTGAGCCTCCAAGCTTCCCAATAAGAGGCATGAGGTTTCAAATAGGATGATATGGGGAGTTTGTTTTTGGCATATGGTCACCAGAGAGACGGGATCCAGTTATAAGTTTCATTTAAGAAAAGAACTATCTTGACTCCTACCTTGTAAATGTGGTTTAAGGGGCAAGAAAGGATTTCTAGGCTATGAAACCATAGCTATTCCAGAAAAAAATGGCCAAGGAGACATTTACAAGGTGATAGAATCCTAGAATTATAGACCCTCAGGACTGGAAGGAACCTCAGAGCTCATCTCATCCAATCCTCTCATGGACAAGTTAGGGAACTGGAGTTCAGAGAAGGGAATCTACTTCTTTGAGGTCACACAGCCAGGTGGGAAGTCCAAGTCAAGACAACCCAGCTGTTCTCTTCTGTCTCTGTGATGCTGTCCCCTACGTTTGAATTGTTCCCCTGGTCAGATTCTTCCCCTTCAAAACCCAACTACTTTGTGAAATTATACAATGGTGTAAACATTTTGGAGAACAATATAGAGATAGGGATGGGATAGGGATGGGGATGGGGTGGGGGCAGGGATGGGAATGAGGATGGAGACAAGGATAGGGAGAGGGATGAGATGGAGATGGGGATTGGGATAAGTATGGGTACAGAAGTAGGGATGGGGACAGGGTAGGGTTAGAGATGGGGATAAGGATGGGGATGGAGGTAGGGGTAGGGTTGAAGACAGAGATAGGGACAGAGCTAAGAATAGGAATAGGGATGAGTACAAGGATGGGGATAGGGATGAAGATGGGGATAGCAGTAGGGATAGAGATAGGGATGAGGATAGGACCTGTGACTTCATTGGTACAAGAATGCATATCACAAGAATCACAAAACTGATCACGCCTTTGGGCTCAGAAACTCCTTTATTATTGTTTTACCCTAAAAATGTTATAAAGAGGGATGAAGTTTGGGGGAATTAACTTTTTTTGGGGAAGGGGAAAGGCAGGGCAATTGGGGTTAAGTGACTTGCCCAAGGTCACACAGCTAGTGTCACATGTCTGAGATGGGATTTGAACTCAGGTCCCCCTGACTCCAGGACTGGCTCTCTACTCACTGTGCCACCTAGATGCCCCAGAATGAACTATTTTCTAGCTCTATGACAGTAAACATTTATTAAGTCAGTCAGTAAACATTGATTAAGCACCTACCATGTGCCAGACACATGCTAAGTGCTGGGATACGATGAAAGGCAAAAGACAATCCTTGTTTTCAAGCTCACAAAAATATTCATTCACTACATTTATTTGTAGTAAATATATTTCCTATTTGCAATAGTAAAAACCCAGAAACAATCTTTATGTCCTATCGTTAGATAATGGCTAGATAAATGAGGCCATATCAGTGTAGTCGAATAATACATTATAGAATGAGAAATAGGAATAAAATAAAATAGGAAAAAGATCTATATGAAATGACACTACACGCTATATAAGAAGTTAAACTCTATGGCCATTGACAGCCTCATTTGGCAAAAGAAACACATGGATAGTGCCTAAGACAGAGAGTAGTTCAGGATTATGATTCCATGGCTATGGAAAACTCTTCCCCATACCAACTCATCTATAATTTATCTTAAAAAGTTGCATGATGAAGGGGCAGTTAGGTGGCACAGTGAGTAGAGCACCGGCCCCGGAGTCAGGAGGACCTGAGTTTAAATCTGGCCTCAGACACTTGACACACTTACTAGCTGTGTGACCTTGGGCAAGTCACTTAACCCCAATTGCCTTGCCTTCCCCCTCAAAAAAAAAGTTGCATGATGGCTTTGAAAGATTAAACGATCTTCGCACAGCAGAATTTGAACCCAGGTCTTCCTGGCTCTAAAGTCAATCAGTCAATTGTTTTACAAGCACTTTGTTAGGCACTAGGCAAACAGACAGAAGTGAAAGACCGTATGCCCTTAAAGAGCTTCAATTCTCCACCAAAGAGCTTAGATTCCACCTCAGATGCCTACAACAATGTCTACCTCCCCAAAAGGGGGTGGGGTGGGGGATGTGGAAGAACCTCATCTGGACTTGCAAAGTAACCCAGAGAAAATGGATTTTTTGCTAAAATGAGATATTGCATTAAAAATGTTTTGCATCCCTCTAAGCACAATATATAAATGTCAGCTCTCCATATTATCGCTTGTTTTCTGTAAATTTGTTTGGGTCTATGCTTTCAAACCGCAAGAGGAGCTAGGTAGTTCTGTGGAGAGAACAGCAGACCGGGAGTCAGGGTGACATGAAGTCACTTCAAATCCTGCCTTAGACTTTTAGTTGTGTGACCCTGGGTAAGTAGGTAATGTATCTGAGACTCAGTTTCCTTATTCTGTAGAATAAGGTGTTGGACTCTGTGGCCTCTCAGGTCCCTTCTACCTCTAATATGAGTCTCTTTCAAATGTCGTTCCACATTCTGTGTGTTTATCTTCACTGATGTTTCTTTAGTTCATATTAAAAAAAATTTAAGCAAATCTATATTCAAATGCTTACTCTTCTCCCAAGCCTTCTCTGATGACTCACTTCCTCCTCCCCATCTTCCCACCCCCATTAATAATAACTTTCTTCCTCAGACCCCACATAACATTTTTTTTTTTGCCTCTCTCTGATACACTTACCACAATATGTTTTTTGTGTTTGTATCTTATTTCCTTATTTGGTACTTAGCCTTTTTTGTGTCATGGATCCTGTTGGCAGTCTGGTGACACCTATGGACCCCTTCTCAGTATTAATGTTTTTAAATGCACAAAATAAAATGCATAGAACTACAAAAGACACCAATTATGTTGGAATATGGTTATTAAAATAAATGGTTTTATCAGGTTAAGAACCCCTGAGGTCTACTAGACGATAAATTCTGTCAAGGCAAGTGACATGTCTTATGTAAGGTAGGCATCTTTATGTTTCTTCCAGCTCATGTATTGTTTAGATTACAATACCTTAGGCAGGTATTATCATAATACCCATTTTCTAAAGGGAAAGGGCATTTATCCCTACATGTTGTTAGGTAAAGTGGGTCAGTGAGCCCCCAGTGGCCAGGTGGGGCACAGTGGCATCTCAGCTTTTAGATATATTTCTATTGATTTTGCTTTCTATTGCATCGGGTCCTTCTTGGTGCAGGCTGTCCTAAGCCCTAGAAAGGAATGTTGGTAGTCCAAAAAGTGAGGGCGTTCTTAGGACCTGACAGGTATTGGACAACTATGGAACAAAAATGACACAAAACCCAGGGACAAAGAGGATGGCTAGTTTCAAATGCCTGCTTTCAGATGACCTTCATATACTGTGAATTTGTATCCTGTATCTTCCTTGTCACTTGTATATTGTTTCTCTATTAGAATGTGTATTTCTTGAGAGCAGGGACTGTGTTTTGCTTCTCTTTGTATTCCTAATACTTAGCAGAATTCCTGGCACACAATTGATGTTTAATAAATGCTTGCTGTTTGATTGAGTAGCCAGAGAGAAGTTTGGGAAGCAGGTTTATGGGAGGGACTGAAGATCCCATCAGATCCGGCAGCAGTGCCAACCCCGATCTGCCTCAGCCCAGAAGCCGGAGAAGCTTGGCCTGGAGTCCACGACTGAGGAAAGAAGACAGCGGGGCTGGCTGATGGCTGTGCCAGACACACCAATCTGAAATTGAGTTAGGGCGAGGGATCCGTGCTCTGTGGAGTCTGGCCACGTTTGCTCATTTCCATGCTTTCGTCTTTGTTTTTCTTTCTCTTGGTTTCCTAGCAAAAGTTCCTCAAAACAAAAAACAAAATGAAACAAAACAAAAATCCAACTTTAGTCTTGGCTGATCTAAAGGGAAAAGGGATTTATCCACACCTTGGTAGGAATAGGGAGGTGGATCAGTGCACCCCTAGTGGCCAGGTGTGGTTGGGACAGTTGAGGTCCCAGTTCCAAATGGGACAAGGTCACAGTATCTGGGCATGTAGTGAAGGGCAGAGAGAGCAAGAGACTAGTGAGGATATCGATCACTCTTTATCTTCTGTTTTCTCCCCATTGTCCTGACTGGTAAAAAGACAACTAGGAAGACTGTAGAATAGTAGTAATGCTAGATTTCTGTCACAGAATCACAGAGCTGGATGGGACCTCAGCAGCCACCTTATCTGATCCAGACCCAAAAGGAATCCCTACTATGAGACATCCCAGACAAACGGTTAAGACGCCCCTGCTTAAAGGTTTCCAATAAGCAGGAAATCCCAAACTTCCAAATTCTGACTTTCTGAACTTGAACATCCCTCCCTCACCTTTCAGATCCCTTTTGGTGTCTGTCTTCCCCCATTAGAATGTAAACTCCTTGAGGACAAGTACTATTTTTCTTCTTTCTCTTTCTTCCTTTCCTTTCTTTCCTTCCTTCCCTTCCTTTCTTTCCTTCCTTCCTTCCTTCCTTCCTTCTTTTCTTTCTTCCTTTCTTTCTTCCTTCCTTCCTTTCTTTTTTTCTTTCTTCCTTCCTTCCTTCCTTTCTTTTTTCTTCCTTCATTTCATTCCTTCCTTCCTTCCTTCCTTTCTTCCTTCCTTCCTTCTTTCTTTTTTTCTTTCTTTCTTCCTTCCTTCCTTTCTTTTTTCTTCCTTCCTTTCCTTCCTTCCTTCCTTCCTTCCTTTCTTCCTTCCTTCCTTCTTTTCTTTCTTCCTTTCTTTCTTTCCTTCCTTCCTTCTTTTCTTTCTTCCTTTCTTTCTTTCTTCCTCCCTTTCTTCCTCCCTCCCTCCATTCCTTCCTTCCTTCCTTCCTTCCTTCCTTCCTTCATTCCTTTCTTCCTTCCTTTCTTTTTCTTTCCTTCCTTCTTTCTTTCTTTCTCCTGTCTTTCTTTCTTTTTCTTTCTTCCTTCCTTCCTTCCTTCCTTTCTTTCTTTCTTCCTTGATGTCATCTTTGCAGCATCTCCTGAATAAGCCCCCTTCTCTTCTCTGACACTGGCATCAGTCTGGTGCAGGCCCTCATCTCCTCATGCCTAGACTATTGCAATAGCCTTCTGGGGCTCTGCAATCTCTCCTTCATTCAGCCATCAGAGTGATTTTCCTAAGGCACAGGTCCAATCACATTACCCCCTTATCCAATAAACTCCAGCTGTTCCCTATTGTTTCCAGGAACAAATACAAAATCCTTGCTTGACATCCAAAGTCCTTCATCACTTACCTCCTCCCTATCTTTTTAGACTTCTCACACCTTACTCCCGTTTTCATACTCTTTGATCCAGTGATACCCTCCTCTTGGCTTTTCTACAAATAAGACACTCCATCTCTCAGGTCTGGGCATTTTCTCTGGTTGTCCTGCATGCCTGGAATGCTCTCCCTCCTCCACTCTCTACTGACCTCCAGGGCTTCCTTTAAGTCCCAACTAAGATCCTGTCTTTCACAGGAAGACTTCCCCAACTCCTCTTAATTCTAGTGTCTTCTCTCTTATTTACTTTCTTTTTTTAACTTTCTTTCTTTTCTTCTAGTATATAGCTTGTTTGTGCATATGTGTTTGCTTGTTGTCTCCCCCCATTAATTAGACTGTAAGCTCCTTGAGGGCAGGGACTGTCTTTTGCCTCTATTTGTATCCCCACAGCTTAGCACAGTGCCTGGCACATAGTAAGTGCTTAATAAATGTTTATTGATTGACTGACTGACCAGAGGGGTTAAGTGATTTAGTCAGCCAGTGAATATGGGGCAAAGACTAGGATTCAACGTTAGACCCTGTGCTCCAAGTTCGCATTCTTTTTTCTTGCACCAAATTGGAGGTGGGGGGGTGGGGAGGTGAAATTCAAACTCTGGCTTCCCAGTATGCCACACCACCTCTGTAAGAAACAGCTGAAGATTCTGGTATTAAAGTGGGGACTCTAACCTGCTCAGGGTTTGTATAAGATTTCTGATTTTCTAGCCTAGGGAGTCTAGTGGTTTTCAGTCTGGGTAATCTCTTTTCTGCTGCCCATCAGCCAGATTTATTATGGGAGACAGCCCAAGCCCATCTGAGCAGAGTCAGATCACTTTCTATCAATCTTGAGGCACTGGGGAGGGGGGTGGAAATATATGTAAGGTCATTTGGAGATGAGCTTCTGAAAGATTTCACTACCACCGAAACAGCCCATTTCTACCATGCAACTATCGCCGACTTATTTGCACTAAATCACACCCTGCCATAAGAAGCCAACTAAATCTCTTCTAAATTTTTTAAAAAAATGAATTGTGCAATCAGTCAAGGATGTGTGTTCATTTGAATCCCAAAGGTCACAGGTATTCCAGACATAAGTGTGTACCCAGAAAGGACAGGGATGGTGACAGGTTTGGGGGCAGGAAGGAGAAGACAATGAGCTGGCTTTGACCAGAGGGATGATAGTGGTACCCCCATCCTTGGGTGATATTGCATTTGGAAGAGGAATAAATTTTTTCTTTAAAAGGTAGAAACATAAACTTTTAGACCTAACCAGGACCTTGGAAGGTCATTTAATTCAACTCATTCCTTTTGAAAAAGGAGAAAATCTTAGAGAAGGTAAGGAAATTGTCCTGAGTTGTTGAGTGGCAGAGCTGATAGAGAGAGGAAGCGCCCATCAGAAAGGGGTTTGAGAAGCCTTGAAATTCCTGCCATGTGCCAAGTACTGAGCCTTCTCCAGGAGAGGATCCAGAAGGAATACAGTCTGCACACCCAGATCTAGTTGGAGAGATAAGACAATCACCCAGGGTAGAACATGAGAGAACAGTATGAGAGGGTAAGTCATCCAGCCAGTGAACTCTGCAGGAGCTCAGGGAAGAGGCAGGGGGCATGTAAGGTGAATGTGCTATGAGCTGGATTAATTGGGAGTAGCCTTAGAGAGACAAGATTGCACTATGACAAGTGAGTAGGATCTGCCTAGGAGGGGAAGGGAATTCTAGGCTATCTGAAACATCAGCAGCAGGGGAGTAGATTCAGTAATGATCATGGGATTCTGGAATGAAAGAGAACCGTGAAACTTCTGCCCTAGTTCAGTTGGAGAGTACTTAATGGAACATTGAATTGAACAGGTTGCTTATAGCCAGAGAATAGAGTGTCTTCCTTGCCTGGTTGAGTTATAGGTAATAGGTTTTTAATCATGATGTCGATAATGGGAAAGATATTGCTTTTAAATCCCAGATCAGCTACTAAAATTTGTGTGACCTTGGGCAAGTCACTTAGCTCTGCTGGGCCTCAGTTTCCTCCATAAAATAAGGTGAGTCTAGGTAAGGGAAGCAGCTTGGCCTTGTGGATAGAAAGCTGGCCTTAGAGTCAGGAAGATATGAGTTCAAAGTCCTGCCTATGACACATACTAGTTCTATGACCCAGGAAATCACATATCTTCTCAATATTCAAATAGGTATATGGGGTTTCCTAATTTGGAAGCTCTCTACACCAATGAGATCACAGGTCTGATCCTCACCTGTAGACAAAGTGATCCCTAAAATTCTTTCTACTCTTAAATCTTATGGTCTTGCTTTTCCCAGTATGAATCTTTCCATACAAATTTCATTGAGAGCCTACTATATGTCAGGCACTATGCTAAATTCTGGGGATACAAAAAGAGGCAAACACAGTCCTTGCCCTCAAGCAGCTTACAATCTAATGGGAGAGACAAGTGAACAAATATATATGATAAATAGGAAGGAGGGAAGGTACTAGATTAAAAGGAGTTGCTGGGATTTTAGTTGAGACTTAAAGGAAGTTAGGGAGGTCAGCAGGCAGAATTGAAAAGGGAGGAAATTCTAGGTATAGAGGAGAGCCAGAGAAAATGCCTGGATCTAAGACATGGAGTGTTTTGTTTGTGCCCACAGGCCAGTGTCACTGGATGAAAGAATACTTGTTGGGGAGTAAGAAGTAAAAAGAGTAAAAAGCTAGGAGGGGCTGGGTTATGAAGGGCTTTGAACACTGGAGGATTTTGTATTTGGTTCTGGAAACAATAGGGAGCCACTGGAGTTTATTGGATAAGGGGGTGATGTGATCTGACCTGTATTTTAGGAAGTTCACTTTGGTGACTGAATGGAGGATGACTGGAGTAGGGGGAAGACTAGAGGTGGGCAGACCCCCATCCCCTCCAGCAGGATGAGGTGAGCTGACTTCATTTCTGGTACAAGGTTAGTGGAGAAACCACAGATGTCCTGAGTGATCCTTGCCAAAGTTCTACTTTGTGAGATTAGCTATTCCAGTTCACATCCCTCCATTTAGCATTTCCACCCTCACTTTACTCTTTTCCTTCTCTTTAGTCATAAAAATCTCTAGGAACACATTTTGCTAAAAGTGACTGAAGCAATAAATTTTTGGTCTCTGACAAGCTGACGAGAAAATAAAATCCGTAATGGAAGATGTTGCCCCATCTTTTGGCTCTACGGTGCTTCGGCTAGCGTTAAAGGTCTCTATGGGAGAGAGGATATTCAGAGGTGAGCTAAGTGAGTTGATGACCACCATTCTCTAAGAGTCTCTCCCATCTTGGGGACAGGAGGCCATATCCCTAAGCTTGGCCCCTAAGCGGTGTTGGGACTCTGTCCCTGTTGTTTGGGAGTGTCCTAGAACACCCCAGCAAACAGAGAAGACGGATTTTAGGGACTAAGAGGGAACTCTGGCCATGGTCCACCAGGAAAATGGTTTCTTTTGATTGGTTATTTATAGTGAGTATGCTTTCAACTTCAGTAAAAGACTCAAATGTCTAAGATTCTGGGCCTGTCTCTGATATTTAAAGAACTAAATTAAACACAACCATCGGAGAAAAAGACAATTGTATATTTGTGATTGATACGCTACACACTTGGATAAGGACTGGATGTGCGATGTCATTGATAGAAGAACTCTTGGTTGAAAAAATTCTTCTATCAATAAAGGGCAGAAGCTTCTCTACAATTTTTACCTGAGAGAGCTGCCCAGAGCACTTAGAGGTTATAAGACTTGTCCAGCGTCACGCATCTACTACCTGGCAGCTAGGTAGCATATAGAGGGGAGCCTTGGAGTCAGGAAGACCCGAGTCCAAATCCAGTCTCAGACACTTAGTAGCCATGTGACCTCAGACACATCACTTGAACTCTGTTGGCTCAGTTTCCTTATGTGTAAAACAAGGATGATAATCATAAGACCCATTTCACAGAGTTGTTATAAGGATCAGATGAGATAACAATTGTCAAGCATTTAGCACAGTGTTTAGGTGCTTAGTAAATGCTCATTTCCTTCCTTCCTTCCTTCCCTGTCAGAGGTTAACCTGAATTTAGGTCTTTCTGGCTTCAAGGCCAACTCTCCATCTACTATATATTCGGGTTACCTGATCCAAGAGCTGAATCCCATTGAGACGTCAGCATGTGCCACATATACAGACACATACAAATACATACATATTTATACAAATACAGATATACTCCCCCTCCCCAAGACACATATATGTGTCATATATAAACATGCCTATATATTATAAATAATTATACATATAACACATATATTTTCCTATACACACAGAGAGAAGCAGTGGATATGATTGGAGCCATGATTTCATTGGAACAGGGAACTACCAATGCCTTCTCTGCAGCTTATAGATTTATACAGGGTGTTCCTAAAGTCTGGACACATAGGCAAAAATGCATATTTTCAAGAAATGAAATGAAATGAATGAAATTTTCAATCACATTTTGTTTAATTGGAATATTAACAAATAACGTCTTCAATATGATTTCCATCATTTGTGATGCAAAGGTTGATGCACTTTGCAAGATTCACATGAACTCGATGCAGTAATTCCACATTTCCTATGTGTACAGACTTTAGGAATGCCCTGTAGAGTTGCCTTGAGTGTTGAGAGGTCAGGTAACCAGGCCAGGGTCACATAGACAGTATGTGTCAGAAAGGACTTAGACCCAGGTCTTCCTGGGCCTGAGGCCAGCTGTCTATCCCCTGTACCCCGCTGCCTCTTCCATATACACATATGCCTATATAGGGTATCTGTATCTAAGCATCTATGTCTATTAAAGCCAAAACCAGGATGGGGTGATCAAAGCATTGTAGCAAGGCAAAGCAATTTAGGGAAGGTAACAATGTTAAACAGTGATTTAAAAAATTCTGTCCTTTGCATTTTGGTGGTGGACTCTATAAACTGTTACTCTACTGGCTTAGTGCCCGGTTAGTAAGAACAATTAATTGAAATAAGAAGTGACCAGATAAGGACTTCCTTTGCCTAGTATCTGTGTCCCTGGTGATCTCCTCCTGCCTTGGGTGGTGGTCCCCCTACCGCTGGTGTCTTAGTGGCCTTGTTTTGACGACTCCTCAGTCTCTTGCTGGTTTTTTATCTAGTCCCATGTATGCCTCAGAGCTCAGTCTTGGATCCTCTTCTATTTTTCCTCTATATTCGGAGCTCTCATCAGCTCTCAATGATTCAATTAACATCTCTATGCAGATGTTTCCCAGATTTTTATATCCAGCCCTAATCTCTTTCCTGAGCTACAGTCCTGCATCATGGCCTGCCTACTGGCCATCTGTTTCAACAATCCGGCTAGCAGCTTCTGTGGGGGTGTAAGATCCACCCACAGCCAGCACCTGGAAAGCTGCCAACAGCACAGGTTCTTTTGATCTGCTTAACTAAGGAAAGCAAGGTGAAGGGGTTGACAAGCTTACTTTAATTCAGCATACAAATATCATTCACTTCAGAGGAAAAAGCCAGCACCCTGAACTTCAGAACAAATACAAACGAATTACAAACATTAACAAACAGACGCAATACAGATTCATAGTTACCAACATCTAGGTTCAGCCTGGGAGCTCAGAACAAGGGCTGGCCCAGAGTCACACTCGCCACCACTGCTGCGGGAATGAACTCCAAAGAAGAGGAGGCCAACCCCTGGTTTTATATCTTTTTCAGCAGCAGGGGTGAGTCACACATGCAACTCACCCACATGACCTAAAATCGTCACAAAGAGGCCAACTTAAACCCACGTGGTCTAAAAGCCTCTGCTCTCCCAGACATGTAAACTAGGCCCTCCCTGGAGTTAGCCCCACCTTGGGCCCCACCTTAGTTGCCAATCCACACCCACTAAAGTTTTATACCTAATAGGGGTTTGGGCCTGGGGCTTAGCACCTAGTAAGGATTACTCAAAGAAAACAAAGGCCATTTTGCTTACCAGCACACCTTCTGGTACTGAATGTTCCATAGCCATTTCAGACTAACATGGCCAAAACAGAACCCATTATCTTTCCCCCCAAACCCTTCCTCTTGTGAGCTTCCCAACGACTGTCGAGGGAACTCCCAGTCACATAGTTTCCCAATGTTCATGTCATCCTTAACTTCTCATGCTTGCTCATCCCACAAATCCAATATCTTGCCAAATCTTGCATAACATCTCCCATCTATCCCTGCTTCTCTCCACTCACAAACCCATAACCATAGAACCAACTTTCTTTACCTATTTTCTGGACTATCATGATAGCTGCCTAACTATCTCAGCTCTTTCCGCAGGTCACGCCATCCTCCTCTACTCTAATGTGATTTTCCTTAAGTGTAGACCATGTCACCCCCCTACTCAAGGAGTTCTAGCGGCTTCCTACCATCCCCAGGATCAAATATAAAATCTTCTGTTTGGCGTTCTTCCCCTTCTGACTTTCCCCATCTTACTTTCCCTGCGCTCTACAATCCACCTCTCTTGGCCCACTTGCAGTTCCTGGACCACGATGCGCCATTCCCCTCATCTTTGTGTCTTTGCACTGGCTGTCACCCACACCTAGAAGGCTCTGCCCAGTCACTTCCACCTCCCAGTTTCCCAGATCTTCTTCAAGGCTCAGTTCAAACACCACCTTCTACAGAAGCCCTTTTCTGATTGCATCAGCTGTTAGCTCTTCTTCCTTTCATATACATATATACGAATATACATACTTATATACTTACATATATAGATGCACATATATGTGTATATGTATACATCTATGTGTATATATTTTGCTGTTCTTTGCATGAGACACTCCAGCTCCCAACTCCAGGCATCTTTACTGGCTGTCCCCTCCCTCCTCATCTCCACAACCTGACTTCTCTGATATCCTTCAACTCACCTTCTAGAGGAAACCTTTTCCAATTTCCTTCAACACTAATGCTTCCTTCTGTTGATTATCACCATTTTTTTCCTGTTTATAGCCCATTGGTTCATACTTATTTTTGTGTTGTCTCTTCCATTTATGCTGTGAGCTCCCTGAGAGCAGGGACCCTTTTCTTTTTTGGCCTTTCTTTGTATCTCTCGTGCTTGGCAGTGCCCAGAACAGGGTAGGCACTTAAACAAATGCTTGTTGATGTGCATGTACCTGCTTATTTACGTGTCTTTTTCTCCATTAGAATGTGAGCCTTTTGAGGCCAAGAATTATTTTTTGCCTTTCATCGTGTCCTCAGTACTTGACACAATTGATTCATTGGCCATCCAGAGTTTTAATCTCTTGCTTGACCTTGCATCACTTTTCCTGTTGACCCCTGAGGTCTGATTGTGTTAAAAGTTTATTTTGTGTGTCTGATCCTCCAGCATCAAATACAATATCTTCTATTTTGACATTTAAGCTGATGACAATCTGATCTTTCCCTTCTTCTTTTACTCTTTCCCCTTGCTGTCCTCCAGGATCCAGCCACCCTGGCTGCCTTGCTGCCCTTGGAGCTCCATTACTTAGGGCTGACCATTTCTGGAATGTCTGGAATGCTCTCCATCCTTATCTCTGCTTTCTAGAATATCTGGTTTCCTTTAAGACTGGGCTCAATGGCCACCTTCTCTGGGAGACTGTTTCTAGTGCTACCAGCTGCTAGAGCCTCCTAGTCTAAGGTTACTTCCATCTTCTCTACTTTTAGAACACGTATTTCATATGTAAACTCCTTGAAGCTTAAGAATCATTTTTTGCCTTTCGGGTATCCCAGCGCACAGTGCCTGCCACATAATAATAGGTGCTTTTTATTGTTGTTCGGTTGTTTTCAGTCAGGTCCGACTCTTTGTGACCCCATTTCGTTTTTTTTGGTAGAGATACTAGAGCGGGTTGACATTTCCTTCTCCAGATCATTGTATAGATAAAGAATTGAGGGTTAAGTGACTTGCTCAGGGTCACACAGCTAGTAAGTGTCTGAGGCTGGATTTAAACTCAGGAAGATGAGTCTTCCTGACTCCAAGCCTGGTGCTCTATGCACTGAACCACCTACCCACCATAATAGGTGTTTAAGATATATTTATTAACTTGGCTTCTCGACTTGTATTTAGCTAGCTATTTATGCGTTTCCTCCCTGATTGGAATGTGAACTCCTTGAGGGAAGCCTTGCTTCATTGTACCCCCAATGCTTAGCATGGTGCCTGACACATGATAAGCGCTTAATAAATCCTTGTTGACTGACTAATTCATTGACTTGTTTTTCTTGAGAAAAATCTTGTCTTGGGCCACTGAATTGAGCCTTTTGCCTCACATAATCCCCAGCCTTCTGTATCAACAACAAAGAAGTGGCAGGCACAGACTCCTCTACCAGACCAAGCCAGGCTGCCCACAGCAGAGCCCATGCCTCGGGGGTGTCCCAGCTACAGAGCTTCAGGACAAGGGAAACAGCGAATAGCCCAGAAGCTGGCCCTGTCCTTACACGCTCTCTTCCCCCTAGGAAAACCAGTCTCGTGACTTTATAGTCACACGGCTCACCTTTCAGAAGGATTTTCATCATATTTGCATAGTTGTGAAATGTTTAGAATTTTGCAGCTCAAAGGTGGGGACCTTCTCTTCCAGGGAAAATTCCCTTACCTGAAATGGCCCATTTCCCAAGACGATGGGTCAAGGAGTTGTTAACATAGCTCCTTCTTGTAGGTCTACTGAGGGAGAAAAAGGACAGAGGCCACCAATGGGGCTGAGCCACAGATTGTGGGCTCTGCCTCCCAGCTGTTGGGGCTGCTGGGGATAAAACAACCTTTGTTTCTTCCCTGCTTTGGTTGACAGAATCAAGTTGAGCTACTCTGTAACCTGTGAAAATGGTATTTCAGAGGGTTCGGAAAGACAGAACGAGATGCATCCAAACAAATGTTTAGCTTTAGAAGATGAAATTCAATGCCTTGTGAGTCAGTCTGCTTTCATCTAACATCCTGCTCACATATACATGCAGCTTTAGAGAAAAGAGGGCTGGCTCTCGTTGAGTTACCTTCCATTAGTGCCCATAATGAGCATAAATCTATGCCCCGTGGTTCTGGGTGTGCTTGTGGCATGCTCCCAGCGCAGCTGGCTGGAAAGTCTTATCTGCTCAGGAGTCGGCGATTTCACAGCCTGTTTACAAAGAGTGACTTTCTTTACAGTTGGTTACTTGGTGACAGTCTCCTATCTTGGTGTTGAGTGGTCCTGTGTATATCCAGCTGTTAGATTTGCAAGTGCTGAGTTTCCCCACTCTGACAGACCAGGTGATGCATGCGTGTGTGTGTGTGTGTGTGTGTGTGTGTGTGTGTGTGTGTGTGTATGTGTGCCCACTTGGTTGCCAGGTAACAATCCCAAACAGCACTGGAAGCCTGAGAGGACAACACAGATGTGATGAACTGAAGACTCAGGATAGGAACCTCTTGGAGGGAGCTGCTTGACCTTCCATCTCTGTCCAAGGTCCCTGACCCAGGGACTAGTGGCAATTCTGCCCCAGAGACCCTCTGGCAAATGATCCCCTGTCCCCTTGCTGGGATGTCAGAAGCCAGGCCCAGACAACTCATGATAGCTAATTTGACAAGAGGCAGTGATGTTGTGGCATTTCAAGAAAATTAAAGGGATGCACACAAAGGCACAGCTTCAAGAGAATGTAGCAAAGCTGTGTGTGGACAGTTGGGAAACAGTAGTGGCAGGCGGCAGGCTGCCTGTGTGGGGAGCAATCAGAGACCTTATGGAGTGTGTGGGGGAGAGAGATGCTCTCCTCCAGCAACACTATGGGGGTTGGGGGGGGCACAGACAAGAGCCACCTGCCATCAATGGCAGGTTGTTTGTAGCTTCAAACCTGAGCACAGGCAGTAAGGGTAGGCAACATCGGGGAGGGACCTTGGATAAGAATTGGTCTTTTTGGTCAAATACACAAACAGCAAATTAAATCGGTAGTGACTTCTTCAAGGACAAAGGACAAAGGACAAAGACACAGAGTCAAAAGGAACAAAATCCCAGGTAAATCCTACCTTCTGCGAGAGGTCTTTGCCTATCCTCCCTGATGCCAAAGCCTTTCCTCTGGTGATTACCTTGAATCTCTGCTGTTGACATCTTGCTGGTTTATAGTTGTTTGCATGCTGTCTCCCCTGTTACACTGGAAGCTTCTTGAGGGCAGGTACTATCTTTTGCCTTTCTTTCCTTAGTGCTTACTGCAATGAATAGTTAAGACATCACCCGGTGATGTTATTGGTCCTCTTCAAAAACAAAGAAGAAACGACAACTACAATGATTGGCACATAGTAGGCACTTAATAAATTCGTGTTGACTTGTGGCCTGATTGACACATAAATATAAAGTTAAGTGTGATATATTCTATGACTGTCTATAGGGAGGCAGCATGGTGTGGCGGGCAGAGCTGTGGTGTGAATAGAAAGAAGAGGGCAGATACAAGAGATATTGTGGGAGTAGAATCAGTAAGACTTATGGCAGATGCTACGCCTTAGGCATTTTTGTATTTCCAGTGCTTAACCTGATACTTGAATGTTTCCCTGCCTTGGTTCAGATCTGTGATTTAATCGTAGAGGTTCTTAACCTGAAATCCAATAATGCTTTAGACAAGAGTGTAGTGGTAAATGTTTAATGATCGGCTCTCCAGAAAAAGTACACATATTTTAAAGTTTATTTTGTATTTCTAACATTTTCTCCATCATCGTCTAAATCTAGAATTCAACAAAACTGTAAATCAAGCCCTGTCAATTTCTGAAATGTAAATGCTCACACTGAACATTTAACAATCAGCTCTATGAGTCCATTTTAAGCCAGCTCAGCACAATCCTGCTAGGGGGAGTCTAAGTATAGATTTCAGGGAGTCTGTGAACTTGAATAGGAAAAAAATGCATCCTTATTTTCACCGACTTTTGTTTTCTCTTGTAAGTATATGTGTTTTATTTTATGCATTTAAGAACATTATTCTGAGAAGAGGTCCATAGACTTGGCCAGACTCTCCGAAGAGTTCATGACATAAAAAGAGTTCTAAACCCTGGAGTGCACGGAAATGTCAGTGAGAAACTCTCTCTACCAAGACTGATTGACCTTTAAGGTAAGTCCCTCCTCGTTGGAGATTCAGCGATTCCTGCAGTTTAACGCTTCGACTTGAAGATCTCACATGAAGGCAGACTCTCCACTGCTGTCATATACACCCCCTTTAGATCACTCTTCTCCAAGAAGACAACAGCTGATTTGTATAGCTTACTATGTGCCAGGCAGGGTGCTAAGCATTTTATAATTATGATCTCATGTGATCTTTATAATGACCTTTTGAAACAGGTACTATTACTATCCCCATTAGTTGAGGCAAACAGATGGCAAGTGACTTGCCCAGGGTCACACAGCTAGTAAGTGTCTGAGGTTGGATTTGAACTCTGGGCTTCTTGACTCCAGTCCCATTGCACTGGGCCACCTAGCAGGCTTATGTCTCTTATATATTTTATTTTATGCATTTGAAGACATCATTCTGAAAAGTAGCTCACAGGCTTTGCCAGACACTGCCAAAGGGGTCTGTGGCTGCCCTAGGTGTTCAGAAGAGGGAGCGGATTGGTGTGGACTAAAGCAATCACGGATGATTTAACATCAAAGGCGGGACCTGAATTGTCTCTGAAGTTGCACCCAAAGGGAAAGGCAAGGTCTGGAGCTGTGATTTCCTTCATGTGGGTAATTCTGCTGGTATAGAAATGACCTCTCACCCATACAGATCAGCAGGTCATCTATAATATATAATCGTAGAGAGTTTCCTGGGGGTGGGGAGGTGTCATTGAAAGGCAAAGTGACTGGTCCACAGACACATAGCTAGAATGTGTTAGTTACCTCTCTTGCCTTACACGCAGTAACTGGTATTTAATAAATACCTATTGACTTTCCTAGTCTGCTTCTTTGTCCTCTGGTGAAGACAAGTAGAAAGGGTCCAGGACCTGGCATCAATAGGCCAGACTTTAATTCCCAGTTCAGGCACTCGATACCACTCAATACCACTCAAAACAAGTCCCTTCAATTTTCTGAGACTCATCTCAGTGGGCATAGTGGAAATAGAACTAGAACTGGATTTGGAGATAGCCTGACCTGAGTTCAAGTCTCAGCTTGGCTACTTATAACTCGTGCGACCTTGCGAAAACCACCTAATCTCTTTGGGCTTCAGTTTACTAATCTGTAAAAATGGACTAGATTCTTTCAATTCAGTGAGCTCTGATATCCCTTTCAGCTCCAACAGAGTCTATGGGTCTATTAGGGATTCCTCTCGTCTCTGTCTCTTCTTTTCTGTCTGTTTGTCTCCATCTTTCTGACTCCATCTCTGCTTCTCTCTTTGTCTGTCTGCCTGCCTGCCTGCCTGCATGCCTGCCCATTTCTTTTTCCTAAGAAGATCACAAAGAAATGAAGGAAGAGATTCCCAGGAAGTCAATGGGGCATGAATTTATTAAAGAAAAACAAACAATGACAACACCACCAAGAATCCTAGCTGTATAAATGAAAGAGTTTTTATTATTGTTCCCAAAGAAGTATTTTCTTAGGGGGAAGCTCTAAATTCTGAAAACCTTTGACCAAATAGTAGAGTTCAATGCCCAATGATCTCCCAGGAAAAGGTACAGTTATCCCTGCCACATTGAGACTTTCCCCTTCTCAGTTTTGATATATCACAGGTTGGCATTAGAAATTAAATGGGAATTATTTGAGAGTTTTGTGGAAGCCGCAGACAACCTGCAAAGGCCAGTAGACAACACAGAAAAATTTAGAAACTAAGAAATGCATAAAATATATGTATAGCATTGTGTAATATCAACACAGTTTATCTTTTAATTCCATAATAATTCAGACTTTTTCTCTGACACAACGGAAGGGCCAAAACATTTTACATAGATTTTCCAGATTATGGGGGTGCTGTTCCCCTGGCCCCCACGATGTGGAAGGTATACTATATATATATATACAAAAAGTTGAACTTCCAAACACTGTGAAAGATGGGGATGTCTAATAACTTCGCTTCAAACAATAAGTCAATCCTCCCAGACTGCTGAAGTGAGCTAATTGTCTCTGATTACCCAAGACCACCTCCTGATGACCTCTTTTCTGTAAGAGAAGCTGACTAATTGGGCCCCCAAAGAGTAGGTAGAAACAGACCAGTGGGCCTTCTTCAAAGACCCAGATATGGACGGGCCTTTGTCTCTCACTCCCTGTAGCTTTTTGGGTGTGTCTGCTTCATCAAGGGTCACACACCATGATGTGTGATGTCACCTCAAGCCCCAGCTCAAGCCCAAGTGCTCCAGTACCCAGTAATCTCCCTCTTCTCTGAACAGACACAGTCTGATTCTCAGATGATTGGAGACCTATTTGGCACGCACGCAGACCCATTAGACTTAAGTGATTAACTGACGGTGGCAAAGCAGACAGAGACCTTGGAAAGAGTGGTGTCTGTCTAATGTGCTACATTTTCCCCTTCGGAAAGCCTGGGTGGACTAAACAGTTTGTTTCCAGTGGGTCACCAAGGCTGTAAGTTGGCTCCTCTTCCACTGTTACACAGTCCCCTCTATTTATGGACCCCGGGGTCTTTCTGTGACAGTCACCACTGCATTAGAAAGCCTTGGAAGACTTTGGTGAGTTGTTTTTCAGTTAGGTCTGCCTCTTCCTGGCCCCATTTGGGGTTTTCTTGGCAAAGATACTGGAGTAGTTTGCCATTTCCTTCTCCAGCTTATTTTACCGATGAAGGAAACAAGGGTTAAGTGACTTGCCCAGGGCCACACAGCCAGCAAGTATGTGAAGCTGAATTTGAACTAGTGAAGATGAGTCTCCTGACTCCAGGCCCAATGCTCTATCCACTGTGCCGCCTAGTTGCCCCAATCTAAAGACTCTTGCGCTCCAAATGGACTGCTTTCTCATTGTCTCATCAGTTATACTCTGGGGTTTTCCTGCATCTTAATCTCTCTGTGTCTCAGTTTCCTCATTGGTAATTTGGGGATAATAATAGCATCTACCCCAGGGGGTTGTGAAGATCAAATGAGATAATATATGAGAAGCACTTTGCAAACCCTAAAGCACCATATAATTGCTACTCATCATCACCATCACCACCATCATCATCACCACAATCATCATCATTAAGTGACTTGACCTAGGTCGCATAGCTAATAAGTGGCAGAGGTAGGAATCAAACCCAAGTCTTTGTGACTTCATAGCCCTCACAGATTTAGCTCTCAAAGAAGCCTCATGGTCACCTAGTTTATAGGATCATAGATCTGGGGCTGGAAAGCACCTCAGAGGCCGTCTACTCCAACACTCTTTTTCCAGATGAAAAAAATGGGTCTAGAGAGTTTAAGTGATTTTTCCAAGCTCCCCCAGGTATTAAGTAGTAAAGCCAAATCCAGGTACTTTGACTCTGCATTCAGTCATCTTTCCCCTAGAATCCTAGACTCTATTCACCATGCCAAGCTGTTGCCCACCCAACCAGGCCCCGTGGAAGTGCCCCCAGATGGCCCTGCCCAACCATGACAAGGCCCTTCTCTCAGCGCCTCCAGCCCCTTAGTATGTATCTCTAACAGTAGCACAGATGCAGCCAGCTACTGGCTTCGCTCTGCCCTCCTTCTCCTCCTCCTCAGCGACCCTTTCATT
The DNA here is from genome assembly GCF_011100635.1 of Trichosurus vulpecula. NCBI lineage: Eukaryota > Metazoa > Chordata > Mammalia > Diprotodontia > Phalangeridae > Trichosurus > Trichosurus vulpecula. The sequence goes on along the minus strand of NC_050580.1, from coordinate 61,848,509 downwards.
TAAGGGAGTGTTCCTTGACAAGTCCCAGGCTGGGCCTGTCCCCCTCCCCCCGCCCCACCAATGCCATTTGCATTGCAATAGAGAATCCGTCTCCAGTACAAGCCCCTTCTATTTTTACAGAATATGCTAACAATCAGCTATTGACCGGGCACCTGTTTCTGCCCTAGACATTATGCAAATGCAAACCAGGAACCAACCAACCAACCTCCAGAGACCCATTGTTCCCTGAACCTCGGATGGCGACTTGCCAACTCCCTAGTCTGCCCTTTTGTTCTGCCCCCTCCTCCTCCAGGGTGCCATGCCCTGAAAAGGAGACGGCCTGCTAACTGCAACTTGGGTCCTTGAACCTGAAAAAAGGATCCCAACTGGGTCCGGCAGAGCGCTCTGCTTATCCCCAGTGTGGATTATCCAGGTCCCTTTGTCTCTTTCTCCTTCCTTCTGCTGCAATACTGCCAGTTCGACATTCAAGACCCTCCCTAGTCGGGCCCCTCCCTGGCCATCTCTCCAGGCCCCAATTCCCAGTTGAAGGATTTCCTCCTTGTAGCCTGAAATGGCCCTGATATATCCATACCTAGGCACGTTTGCCTACACTGCTCTGGCTAATGGGGGCTTTGAATGACCCCCTCCACCTCAATCCCCAGCACTGATCTGACTCTGCTCGGCCTCGAAGCCTGGCTATGGTCCTTCCTCCTTTGGGAAGCCTTACCTGATTGCGTTGGGAGGCCTCCCTCCTTTCCCATTGTGATATCTCCCTTCTTTGGGTTTTTCTAGCATTTATAATCTATTTATATAATCATATAACTTGTATATTTGTATACATTGTATAATTGTCTAATCTATTTCTAGCATTTATAATCTATTTGTATCCCTCAGAACCAAGTAGTATGGGATCGATGACAACCTTTATCATTTGGTATGTACGTATCTAGTGTGTCTCCCCTGTTAAATCATGACTGTACCATATGATAATAATTAATAATAATAATACCTAATGTTTATATAGCACTTATTATATGCCCTTTGCTAAATGCTTTACAAATATTCGATCCTCACAAAGACCTGCTATTATATTCCCCCTATTTACGGAAGAGGAAACTGAGGCAAGCAGTTCCCATTTTTTTTTGCGAGAATACCACTTCACCATTCCACCCATTCCATTGCGCACTGTCTCCCACATTAGAACAGGAGCTTCTTGAGGGCAGGGGCTCTTTGTGCTTTTTTTTGGGTATTGTTATTCAGTTTTTCAGTTTTGTCTAACTCTTTGTGACCGCTTTTGGGATTTTTGTGGCAAAGATCCTGGAGTGCTTCGCCATTTCCTTTTCCAGTTCACTTTACAGATGAGGAAACTGAGGCAAACAGGGCTCAGTGACTTGCCCAGGGTCACACAGCTAGTAAGTGTCTGAGGCCAGATTTGAACTTGGGAAGATGAGTCTTCCTGACTCCAGGCCTGGTGCTCTGCGCCCTATGGTGCCACCTAGCTGCCCAGTTCCTTTGTATCACCAGGTGCTTAATATATGTGTGTTGACTTATTGACTGTTCCCCTAATATTATCCTTCAATTCTCACTTTTATCCACTCATGCAACAATTTCTCCCAATAGAAAACAACAGTCTCCTGACAGCCAATGGAGTCTTCTTGTATCACTCTACTATTCTTGTCTTGGCAATTCTTGGACACACATTTTTAAATTGCTTTTAGGAAGTTCATGCTAATATGATGATAATAACTAACTACTTGGATTGCGCTTTGGAGTTTGTGAAGTGCTTTATGTCAATTAACCCATCACTAAGCATTTATTAAGTATTTTTTTTAATGTGCCAGGCACTGGAGAATCAAAGCATTAGATACGATCTGGCAAGATAGGGACTACGGTATTATTATGCCCATTTCACAGGTGAAGAAACTCAGAAATTATCTGACTAGCCCAGGGTTACATAGAGCTAGTAAGTATCTAACATAGGATTTGAATTCAGATCTTGTTGCCTCTTGAAAGAAAACTTCATATACTTTAACCTCATGATTCCATCGTTACTGTGAAAATGGGGGGAAAGGACCAATAGGTACAAATATATTCATAGCTGCCTTATTTATAACAGAAAAAATTGGTTACGACCTCTTGCCCAATCGATCATTCATTAGAGAATAGCTGAATAAATTATTATGATGCTTTAATATTATGGAATATTATCATGTTAGAAAAAAACAATAAATCTGAAGATTAGAAAGAAATATGGAAAAGATGCTATGAAATGCTAGTGTGGGAGGCCAAGCAGCACAGCAGACGTATTGATCACAGCTCCATAAGCATGTATACACAGATATGAATATATGTACACACATATAATGTAGCCATAATCAATGTGTCTGTTGTACACACATAAATCATGTATGTATGTGTATTACGTGTTATTTACATGTGTATCTATACACAGACACATATGAAAATAAAGGAAGTGGAATTTCAAGCAGGCTCAGATAATGGGGAATTGGTAAATACTTTTTCTTTGATGTTTGCTGATCTGGTTGGTTCATAACATCTGGTATGTTCATAACAATACTATCAGAGTGGTATATCTACTTTTGCTCCTTAATTTATATGTTTATTTGATTATTTTTGACTTAGTTCTTAAGTTTAAGATATAGGAAATCTGTTTTGGAAGTTCATGCTAAGCCACTATCATGGAGAAGAGAGCTATCTTCCTGGTCAGGGGGTGGCTACAGGGAGCCAGGACCAGGTGTGACCAGTTCTGTTGAATGGATTTGCATGGCCCAGAGATTCTCTGCAGGGGGGAGGGAGGAGGATTATGCAAGTGTTGTCTCCACCTTCTCATAATTCTTCCAGGTAAAGACAGTCAGATCTGAAAAGCCTCAATGAAGCATTGTTCATATGGGAAGATATCTACTTGGTGACGTTAAGCTTTATGAAGTTTATTTTCTTTTTCTAGAGTTTTTTGGTTCTTTTTTTAAAAAAAAAAACTAAGTCATTTCTAAATAGGTCCCCCACTCCCACCCCGTTGCCCCATATTAAACCCTTCCTGGAAAGAAAGAAAGAAAGAAAGAAAGAAAGGAAGAAAGAAAGAAAGAAAGTAACAAGCAGGAAGGAAAGATGGAAGGAAGGAAAGAAGGAAGGGAGGAAAGAAGGAAAGGAGGGAGGAAAGAAAGAAAGAAAGAGAAAGAAAGAGAGAGAAAGAAAGAAAGAAAGAAAGGAAGGAAGGAAGGAAGGAAAGAAGAAAGAAAGGAGAGAAAAGAAAGTTGAAAAAAACCAGATCAACAAAAAACTTCATCTGACAATGTAGGCAATATTCTGCACCTGTAATCCCCTCACTTGTTGACCAAGAGGACAGAAGTCCTTTTCATTCATTCTTATGATGCAGTTTCCAAGAAGGCATTGCAGTGAAAAGTGAGGATTGCCAATATGGTGCCTCTTGCAGTACTTTGCACATTATCGAGTCTTGGTAACATTTGATTTATGGGTAAGTGCAACCAATCAAAGTACTTGGGTGCTTTGGGGAGTTGAGCTGGGAGCCCTTATTGGGGAATGTTGGTCTAGGGTAAGGATTATTTGTCCTAATGCCTGAAATCAATCTCAAAGCTCCACCCACAGGTAATTGTATCCATCTTAGCCCCAGTTCCTGGGCAGTCCTGAGGTCATTGTTCTTTGGAATGCCTCCAGGTTCATGTTGAGTATGTTACTTGGCTAGAATCAGGAAGTTAGGGCCAGATTGAATTTCTGGGCAACTTTGGTGGGGGTGGGAGGTGAAAAGAAGTAATTATAGTGCTGAGAAAAGTCAAATAGACCCACATGCTACCACTTAGTACAATCTGAACTAGAACATATAAGTCTGAGGTTCAGAGATTCTTAGTCCTGGAGGAGATCTCAGAAGTCATTTATTCCAAGCTATACCTGAGAAGGAATGCCTTCTATAGTATCTCTGACATGTGGCCATCCAGATTAGATTTAAAGGAGTCAAGTGAAGAAGAACTGATTTTCCCTTGAGGCAGCCCATTTCAGATTGGACAGCTCAAACTGTCCTGTGGTTTTTCCCAACATTGAACCAAAATCTCCCTCCTAGAAGCTTCTACCCATGTCCTTTTATTTGTCCTTGGGGGCCAATTCTATTCTATTCTATCCAATTGTAAGTGAAAGACACAGTCTGAAGCTCTGGAGATACCAAGAGAAAAACAAAAAAAGGAGCTTGAATTGGTAAGCAGACTAGTAATCAGTCAAATCTAGTAGCATTTATTAAGTGCCTGTCTGGTGATACCAAGAAAGGCAGAAGACATCCCTGCTCTCAAGAGTATAATGGGGGAGACAATGGTCAGACAATCATATACAAACAACGTACAGATGGGACAAACTGGAGATAGCCATCTGAGGGAAGGCTTTAGAATTAATAAGGCCTGAGAAAAGCTTCCAGGCATCAGGTGAGCTCTTACCTGAGACTAAAGGAAGCCAGAGAAGCCAGGAGACAGAGCCGAGGAAGGAGGGACTTCCATTCCTGAGAGGCAGCTAGTGAAAATTCCTAGTGGCAGGTCTTGTGAGAGGAATAGCAAAGGAAGATCAGAGTCACTGGATGGCAGAGTATGTGGGGGCTGTTAGGTGCAAGAAGATTGGAAAGGTAGGAGGAGGCCAGGTTGTAAATAGTTTTGAATGACAAACTGAATTTTTATATTTCATTCTGGAGGTACAATGGGGTCTGAATAGGGGAGTGACAGGGTTAGGAAGATGAATTTAAGAACTGAGCACTTTAGGGAGATCAGTTTGACAGCAGGAGGATGGATTTGAAATAATATGAAATGATTTCAGAAGGAGGAGAGCCTAACAACCCGGGTGGAGAAGTACCACAGGCCTTGTGTTGGAACCTAATCCCTTGGTCCATATTTCTGCATCTCTCAAAATCTTGAAAATAGCCATCATGTCCCCTAGAACCCTCCTCTTAAGGTTGAATAGCCTCAGTCCCTTCCACCAATCCCCTTACATGCGACACAGTCTCTGGGCCCCCTCGGGATTATGGTTGACCTCTTTTGGCTGCTCTTCCAATTATTAATATCCTTCCTCAAGTCCCTAAACTTCATGCCAATTCCCCTCTTGCCATATTGACAGGAACCGCATTACCGATCCTCTTCCTTTTCAAATAATCAATAAATATTTGTTGGGATGCAACAGTAAGTTTAGCTCTGTTCTTGCTATGGGGGACAAGAAGAGGGGAGAGGGCAAGCATTTATATAAAGAGTCTACTATGTGCCATGCACTATGCTAAGTGCTATACAAATATTATCTCATTTGATCCTCATAACAACTCTGGGAGGTAAGTGGTAATATTATCCCCATTTTACAGATGGGTAAACTGAGGCAGGCAAAGGTTAAGTGACTTGCCCAGGGCAGGATTTGAAGTCAGATCTTCTTGACTGCAGGCCCAGTGCTCTATCTACTGCACCACCTAGCAGATGTGTAAGACACATAAGGGTCCTTGCTCTCTTGGAGTTTGCAGTTGAGTTAGGGAGACAAGATGGAACCATGAAAACAATTAGATAACAATTAAGCCTGAACTATGTGGGACTCACTGTATATCTAAGAGGATCAAAGATCCAGGGCTGGAAGAAATCTCAAAGGTCAGTGAGCCCAACTCCCCTCCCCCATTTTATAGACGAGGATGCTGAAGCCCAGAGATGTTAGGTGACTTGCCCAGCGTCGCACAGAACACACACAAAGTGTCAGAGGCGGGGTTTAACCCAGGTCATTTGCTTGATCAAAGCCACTGCTCTTTCCACTGGTCCACCTTGCCAATGTCAGAGAAGAATATCATGGATTGGAGTGGAAAGAGGAGGCTTCACAGAGGAGGCAGGGCTTTAATAAGCAGAGGAGAAGGGAAAACCTGAGCAAAAGGCTAAGGGAGGGAGGATGACAAGATCAAGGCTGGGCAGCGATGGGGCCCAGGGGATGGAGTACTGGATTTGGAGTCAGGGACCATCTGAGCCTGAAACTTGCCTCAGACACTTATGGCTGTGTGACCTTGGGCAAGTCACTTGAATCTGTGTGGGCCTCAGTTTCCTCATTTAGAGTATGGAGATAATAAGATAATGATAACCTCTCTCAAGGGGATCAAATGAGATGGTGTATGCAGAGCATTTTGTAACCCTTAAGGTACTACATAAATGTTAGCTACTATTAATAATAGGGCAGCTAGGTGACACAGTGGATAGAGCTCTGGGCCTGGAATCAAGAAGCCTTGTCTTCCTGAGTTCGAATCTGACCTCAGACACTTATTAGCTGTGTGACCTTGGGCAAGTCACCTAACCCTGTTTTCCTCAGTTTCCTGTAAAGTGGACTGGAGACGGGAATGGCAAACTGCTTCAGAATCTTTGCCAAGAAATCCCAAATGGGGTCATGAAGAGGTGGACACAACTCAAAAATGACTAACAACAACAAGCTTATTAATTCTGTTTTGTTATTTATATTATTAACGTATTAATTATATATATTACAGAACTTCTTGTGCTAGAGGGTTCTTGTGATTTACAAAGCATCCTTCCTACAGTCAACCTGTGGTGCATATCATGTCAGTAGTAGAAGTTCCATCTAGAACTGAAAAGGATCTTAAAAATAATTTAGTCCAACCCTTCCGTTTTGCAAAAGAGGAAGCTAAGGCTCAGAGATGTACTGACTTATCCAAGGTCACACAGTTGTAAATAGGAGAGTCAGGTTTCGAACAAGTTTTATGTTTTTGGACACAGCAATTTTTGAAGACCATCTATGAAGTGATACAGATACAGGGGTTGTAATTCATGCCTTTTGAAGGAGTATCCACATTGACAGAGATCTCCACACTTCCAGCCTTCTTTTCTATTTACACTGTGTTTATTTACCACTGTGAACTACAGGAGAATGTAGACAAAGGAATAAAGTAACAATTAAAAGCAAAGATCCAATGTCTATTAATTAAATTTGGCTCTACATAGTAATATCATTGCTCTCTGACTTATTGTTCATACAGAAGTCTCCCTTATTCTTAAATAACCAAACAAGATCAAGACCACCCCTCCCTGCCCTTATTTTCTGCCTCTATGGTCTCTTCTAGAAAAAGGAATCTCTTCACTTCCTCACAGCCCACTCACTCACTCCTTTGCAATGTCTTCCAGCCTCTCTACTTGGCTGAAAGAATTCTCTCAGAGATCATCAGAGATCTCTCAGTTTCTAAGTATGATGGCCTTTCTCTAGCCCTCATGGCCTTTGATGCCTCTGCAGCATTTGAAATTAACGATCACCTCCTCCTAATCCATATTCTCTCCTTTCCTACCTTGTCGTCTCTACAACTGCTTTCTCTGTTTCTTCTTCTCCTGGTCTGATCATTCCTTGGTATTCTTTGTTGGTTCATCTTCTTCTTCCCACCATCTAAATATGGAGGTCCTTCAAGGCTCTATCCTGGGCTTTTTTCTTTTCCCCTGTACTCTGTGCTTCACACTATATTTCCCCTGTACTCTGTCTTTCCAGAAGAACATAGGAAAATAGTGTTCCCTGGAGCTCAGAAGCAGTGTCATTTAATTGTGGGAAAAGAATTCAAAGTTAGGCTCATCCATTTATCAATATCTTGCTATTGATGCTAGACCACTCAAAAGTCTATGCAGACCCATGCTAGATCACTCATCAACTTCCAAAGATTTAATCATGGACTTTTTGCATGCTATTCCCAAATAGATTGTACCCAGCCTCAATCTCTCCCTGACCTCTGAATCCTTCTTTCCCAAGTGCCCAGTGTAAATTTCTTCTTGGTCAAATGAGATATTATTTGTATAGCAGTTGGTATGGTGCCTGGCACATAGTAGGTGCTTAATAAATGCTTGTCTCCTATCTTTCCTTTCATCTCCATATCCCATAAATGCCTCAAATTCAACATTCCCCTAAATAAATGTGAATATGGCAAATATTAATATTAATCTAGTCTGAATTATAAATACCCTTAAAATACCCTGTCTTCACCTCTTTCTTTCCTTTCCTTGCAAGAACAGCAACTCATTATCATGACAAGAAGCAAATATGACAGTGGATAGAGTCATAGACTCGGTGTTTATAAGACCCAAGTTTGACTTCTACCTCTACCTCTTACTAGCTTTGTTACCTTAGAAAGATCACATTCCTTCTCTAGGTCTCAATATCTTCATCTATTAAATGAGGACAAAAATATCTTCGCTCTCTCCCTCACAGGGTTGATTTAATGTATCCCCAGTAAACTTCAAACGACTATGTAGATGTTAGCTGGTATTAAGTGAAGTCATTGCTGGTGGGGTCAGGCTGATCACTTCATGTATATGAAGTCCTAGCCACGCCCAAGTTCTGAGAGTTTGACACACTTTCCATGTGGTCCAAAGCCTATAATCTGGATGTGAAGATTTTCTAGAAGGGAGATCATACTTGAGAGTCAGGGGATGAGGAGTGGATGGTGAGAGTCCATCAACTGTGCTGGAAACAGTAGTAAAACCCCAGACCATCTGGTCTATTTACCTGCTCACAGAGGAACAGCGGTCCCTGGGCCAGCTGGAAGAGAACTTGCCAGCGATTGCCGAACTCCCCAAAGGGGAGATTAATTGCCAGATGTTCTTGGAAGCATAGCACCTCCACCCTCTGCTTTACCTTCCTCCCACCCAGCTGCCTCTGCATTCCCTTGAAGGGGCCCTCAGGACTGGGACTGTGGAGATTGACCCAATGTGATGTGAACATGACCCTGAGAACCACACATCTCATCTAGATAGTCCTTGGACCCCCAGTTAATAATAATTCTTTCCATGTGTGCCATACTCTAATGGATGTCAAAACCTTTTTGAAAAGCACAATCAGATCTGAATTCTATTGCTTTGGGCCAAAGGTCATTGTAAGACTCACAGAATGAAGAGAAGGCATAATGTAATCTTTGAAATATTGCCTCTTTTTTTACATTCAGGAACTTACTTGAAAATCTTTGTATCATTTTGTTTTGATCATCACCTTTTCAGATAATTTTATAATGATAATCTTCATTATTATATTTCATCATATGGGTGTGGCATTTTTTTAGTGGAATTGCTAACTGCAGTATCTAACTCAGCTTTAGCTATGATATCAGAAGCGATTAGGACAAAAAAAAAGGGACTTGCAAAGTCATCCGTACCATATCTAGATGATGTGGCCCCAGAGTATCTGATAATGTTGCCATTCCTGGGGCATTGCCAGGAGAGCTTCAGAGCCAACATGGCCTGGATTTCATTGACTAGGCTAAGGAGGGAACTGGTGACAAGAAGACGCTGAAATGTGGTATCAAGGTTAAGTCAGGAAGCCAAGGAGAAAGAGAGAGAGAGAGAAGGGATGTTAGGTTATGTGAAACTGGGAGACTCCCAATAGCTTTGTCTTCTGTGTACTTTTCTCCTGCCTCATCCCCCCTCCCCAATCCCTTTCTGGTGGTACTATATTAGGCTGTACCTTTCTGATTCAGGAAGACTCAAGCTAGGTCTGCAGGAGGGATGCCTGGAATTTCTGGGACCACAGAAGGAGAGCTGGAGATGTCCCATCCTGATTTCTTGTTCACCCAGTGGCTGTGCACCAGAGCATCACTGAAACTTCCTGCCATGCATCCTAGGTTCTGGGCCACTTCCTTGGTAGCAGTGACTTTGATATTTTCTCCTCTTGCTGGGCTGGGAAGCAGAAAGTTTATGACAGATTTCTCCTTCCGTCATTCCTGAATAGAAGGATCAGACTTCACTCTGGGAAGTGGGAGTGGAGGTGGGGGAAGACTATAGTTTGTTGTTAATGAGAAAGTAAAGTTAGAAAGGAGTTGAACTGTCTGCTTTCACTCTCTTTCCTGTGGTGATCCTGACCTTGGGAGGACTGTGTCCGCTGCAGCTTATAACACTTGTGACTGCTGCTGCTGCTGCTGCTTGATATCACCAGGCTTTTCCTAATAAACTGTTTTGATTGACTATGCTCTGAGGTCTAAGTGAGTTGTGAAGAGCTGGATCTAAAAGGAGAAAGGTTTGGGGCAGGGGGGAAGTTCTAGCCAAGAATGAACTAACACCTGGGGTAATAATAGGAAGGCAGTCCAGGAAAGGCTGGATTCCCTAAGACTTGATCACATCTCTATTGTGCCTACATGTCTGCATTGGACAGTAAGTCATTTAGTTTTTCTAGGATTTTTCTAGTCAAGATTGCACCAATGTATTGACTCTTCAATACCCCAAAGATCTGCCCTTTTGTCAATGTGGATACTCCTTCAAATGGCATGTATCCCAACTCCTGTATCTATATCACTTAGTAGATGGTCTTCAAGAATTGGGGCCAAAAATAATCTGCCTTGCAGCCTGAAACTGAGCTGGGCTGCTCTTCAGACATCCAGTCCATCACTTCAACCAAAAGCTGAAACTTTTCTAACTTCATAAAAACTTAAAAATATAGTTTTTCACTGGAACAACCTTAGGAAACCAAGCATTACCTCCAAACCTTCATGAGACATTGAAGTAGGACTTTGGTGGAAGAGTCAGTACTGCTATAATTGAAATCATATCTCCACATTTTTGGAATGCATCCGTTATCTTATTGTATCCTCAGAACATGTTTGTAGATTTCAAAGGCAGGTTGCTTTTCTTTGCCATAAAGTGGGTACAATATTACCTATTTTAAATCCATAAAGCAAGTTGTTTGCTGAAGTGAGACTCAGACCGAGGTTTATTCACTAGGATGGACTAATGACATCAGGACTTCTGGGCCCACCTCTTGAACCTGGATTATTCACTTTCTCCTCTGTTACCCATCTTTGCTATCTGTGACTTGCACTCACAAGGAATGGCTAAAGTAGGAATGAGCTAATGTCTGCAAAACATTTGGAGAGAAAGGTGATCCTTGAATAGAAGTATAGAATATTGAGCAGGAGAGGACTTCAGGGATTCTCTTCCCCAAGCTTCTCATATTACGCATCTTGTCCTATCATCCACTTTTTTACCTCAATGCGTGATGTCATCGGTCCTCTTGGAAAATGAAGGACGAACAACATGCTATGCATGAGACAGCAGGCATTTATGAAACACTTACACTGTGTTAAGGGCAAGGATTAGAACTACAAAGAAAAAGATGGTCCCTGCTTTCAAGGAGTTTACATTCTAATAGGAGAAGACAACATATAAAAGGAGGCAGGGTGGGGCTGAGGGAAAGTATGGTAGGGGCATGGTGGCAGCATCCTTAGAGTCAGAAGCACTGCCAGTAGGGGAATGAAGCATGGCTGGCTTGAGTGGAGGCTCAGGAATGGAACTCATCAATGGGAGAAGGGAGTGAGCATGGTGGAGGCGTATTCCAGGGTAAGGAGACTCCAATCAATGAAGTTCCTAGGCCAGAGGGCAGCTGAGTCATGGTGGCAAAGTCCTTAGGGTCAGAAGCACAGCTGGAAAGGAAACTGAGGCTTAGATAATTGAAGAATTTTTCCCAAGATGCAACAACTAATTAGTGGCCTTGCTTGGACTATTGGCTTCCCTGGCTTCAAGTCTCAACTAAAATCCTCTCTTCTGCAGGAAGCCTTTCCCAACCTTTCTTAATCCTAGTGTCTTCCCTCTCTTAATTATTTTCTATTTATCCTACATATAGGTTGTTTGTACATAAGTTTTTTGCATGTCGTCCCCATATTAGATTGTGATCTCCTTGAGGGCAGGGTCTGTCTTTTGCCCTTTTTTGTATCCCCAGCACTTAGCACAGTGCCTGGCACATAGTAGGCACTTAATGAATGCTCATTTACTGACTGTCTGACCAGAACTAAGATCAAGTTCTCCATTCCATTCTGCCACTTCCTGAGAGATTGGATTGGATTTCCCACGGAGGTCCCTGTCCTCTCCTTGAACAGTTCGGAAACAAGAAGTGAATTCTCATCAGTCTAAGGAGTCTTCTCACTTTGTGCCCAGTGAAGGCCAGACAGCTATTAAGCCCAAGGAAAGCCACAGAAAGAGAGGGCATCTTCCTCCCACAGCTGCAAGTCCTTTCTTTACATTTTGTGTTTACCTAAATTTGTACTTGTTGGTCTCCTTCCTTCTGCCCCACGCTCACTAGAATAGAAACTCTTCGAGGACAGGGACTGTTTAATTTTTGTTTTTGCAGCCTCTGTGTCCAGCATAGTATCTGGCACACAGTAGGTACTTAGTAAATGCTTGTTGAGTGCTGCTTGCTATTGGATATACCTTAAGCATCCTTTGATAAAGCAGGTAGCATGTAAGTCATTGAATCCAACATTTATTAAGCACCTGCCTTACCCAGGCACTGTGGTAGGTGCTGGGATACAAAGCCAACCATCTTCTTCTCCCTTGAGGTGCTTACATAATTTATATTCTGACTGGAATGGGGGTGGGATGGTGAGCCTACTGTGCAAAGCCAAATAAATACAAAGTATCCACAAGATAACGCAAAGTAATTCTGAGAGATACAGACAGTGAGACACACAGATGCAGAGAAATAGAGACAGAGAGAAAGAGGAAGGGAGAGAGAGAAAGAAGAGGGAGAGAGAGAAAGGTGGAGGGAGAGACAGAGAGAGAAAGGGGAAGGGAGAGGGAGACAGAGAGACAGAGAGACAGAGAGAGAGAGAGAGAGAGAGAGAGAGAGAGAGAGAGGGAGAGGCAGAGACAGAGAGACACAGAGGGGGAGAGACAGAGAGACAGAGAGACAAAGAGAAAGAGGAAGGGAGAGAGAGACAGAGACAGAGACAGACAGAGACAGACAGAGACAGAGACAAGGAGAGAGAGAGAGAGAGAGAGAGAGAGAGAGAGAGACAGAGAGAGAGACAGAGAGCGAGAGAGCAACAGAGAGCGAGAGAGCAACAGAGAGCGACAGAGAGGGAGACAGAGAGACAGAAAGAGCAAGGGAGAGAGGAAGAAGAGACGGAGAGACAGAGAAAGATAGAGGGAGAGACAGAGAGACAGAAAAAGGAAGGGAGAGAGAGAAACAATGAGAGAGAGAGACAGAGAGAGAAAGAATGAAAGAGAAAGAGACAGAGAGAGATGGGAAATGATGAGTAGATAATCAAGCACCAATTTGTGGGGGTTTAGGTTCTGTTTTAATTTACTCTCATGTTCTTTTTGTAGAGAGCCAACGTTAGAAACATTGTTAGTCTTGGAGTCAGTAAAACCTGAGTTCAAATCCTGCCTCAGATCCTTACAGCTGGATAACTGTGAGCAAGTCACAACCTCTCTGTGCCTCAGTTTCCTCACCTGTAAAATGAATACCTGCAAAATGTAGACTGGCACCTACCTTGAAAGCTTGTTGTGTGCACCAAATTGGATAACATATGTAAAGAGTTTTCACTATTTTTGTGTCTGAGTCTTGCGTACTCAACTAGGCTGTGAGCTCTTTCCTGGAGTGCACCTGTAGGTACCTGTAATGTATTCTCCTTCTTTTCTGTTCCTTATATAACCTCAAAAGGGGTTGGACTCACAGGAACCACTTGATAAATAATTGTTTGATTAATAGCTTATTATGGATCTTTTATCCAGAAATTCATCTCAATCTAGCATAGTACAATGATGAGTGTGCTGGAGCCAGTTCCTATCATCTCAGGAGAGCCGATTATTAAATATTCTGGGTAAGTATTCGCACCTCAGAAATGGGTAAATGCTACAAATCAGGACTTGATTTATTGTTTCATTGATTGTCTAGGCTTAAGAAAATGATGGAGGAAGTGTTAGGAATGCACTTTGCCATGGACACTTTTCCCCCCTTGCAGAGCTGCTTGTCTAACATTCATCAGCACACCACCACATACAATGGGAAGTGACCTAGGCAGGAAAATGGTGGCAGGATCAGGGCTAGAACTCAAGTCTTCTAACTGACTGTCTGGCCAGTTATTCACTTTTCCTGGGTACCTGCTACTTCACCAGCAAGGTCAGAACTAACACTTTTCATCTCAGCCCCAAGTATCACAAAACACAAGCTGGCTAAGCTGAGTGAAAAGTGCCCTCACATCAGCTTTTAAAGTAAATTCCAGTGGATGGTAGTGTTGGGGAGGAGGAGATAAAATAAGGCCAGTCCTTTGGAGAGGGAAGTATGCCATCTGGTCACTGATATTAACTAATTTTTCTTGCTAACTAAATGTATCTGATGGAGCATAAGTGATATCAGCACCTTCTAAATTTCGGCACCCTGGGGAAAAGCAGCAGTCACCCTGGCTTGGTTATACCTCTGCTCACCTGTAAAATGAAGTGGGTTGGACTATCAGAACCTCCTCTAGGCTCTAGCAGTACGATGCTACAGAGAAGAACGCCTTTTTGCTGGCTGGTTTTGTGAAATATTCCTAGGCACTTGGTAAGCCCCCCCTCACTCTCCCTGCAGCTCCTGATTTACAATCCAGATAAATAGTATTTCCTTTGTGAATCCAGGGCGGGGAGGAGTGGGGAATAATTAATCTGCAGCCCCTCCACTCTGCTGTCACCAGATTAAAATCACCCAATTTAATGGGCATGCATAAGCCATTTTGTTGGCGGCAGGGAGCCAAGGGTCCCTGCCTGGTCTCAGCCTCTTTGATTTTGTACTTTGAAGGATTTTTCTCTTCTTTCTGTTACATGCCCTTAAAGAAATACTGAAGGGATTTAAAATCTCTCTTTTTTAATTTTAAATTTGGTCAGTCTGTTAGTATTTGGCTGAATTCCTCCAAAGTTTATTCTTAGGGAAGGGGTAGTGGTGATGGTGGTGGTCTTGGGAGTTGATTTTCTTCTGGAAAAGAAGCTCTATTTCCAGAGGTACTCTGATGTCTGTAGAAAGGCAGCTTTACACAGTGAATACAGAAGATTGGATTTGGGAAGATCTAGGCTCAGATCTCCTCTCTGACATTTAACAAGCTGTGTGACCCTGGGCACCTCCCGAGGACTTACCTCCTAAGTTATGGAAAGATTGTGATGGAGAGTGGATTTCCTGGACTGCTGAGATCACATACCCTATGGGGATTCATGAACCTCTCCTGTCTGTGGCTGTGGAAGTGACTGGGTCCTCAAAGAGGAAGATAGCTTCAGTTTGTCAGGCAGCCAACCAAGCAGAGCCCTTTCAGAGCACCCCATAAAGAAGTGGAGACTAGACAAAGAATGATCAGATGAATAAGGAGAGTGGCTGGCACTCAATGAACAGTCTCTGTCCCTAATGAACAGGATTAGGGAACATGGAGGTGAATGGGGCATAGGAGGGACACAAATCAATTTCACCTAGCATTAAAATTCATACTCCTACCCCTGCTAGACCTATAGACACTTCTATGGCAGCCATGATCTTTATCATTAGAACTATTCAGTGTAAATAAGACTAAATATTCACCAGCAGAAGAAATGTGTCAAGGTGGACAGAGTGTTGGGATTTTAGGAAAGAAGATCTGGGTTCATATCCTACACCTACTACTTATTGGCTGCGAGACTGAGCAAATCTACTTAACCTCCGGCCGTACCTTAGTGCTTATCTCTGGAGAAATAGATTTATTGTCAAATTGTGCTGGTGGATTGAGTTCCCACAATGGGACGACCCTACCACCCCCTAAAACACAGATTCAAGTTTTCTTTCCCAGAAGAACATGGGAAAATAGTGTTCCCTGGAGCTCAAAAGCAGCATCATTTAATTGTGGGAAAAGAAAAGAATTCAAAGTTAGGCTCATCAATTATGAATATCTTAGATTCTGTTTTGATTTAAAAGTTTCCATCTAATTGGGGTTATTGCTTTTAGGATTGTATACATGGAGCTCTATCTAGTTATTGAAACAATTTTTATCCTTGGAATGAATGACAGACTTTTCTTTGAGAAGTCTGCCATGATGTGGTCCCAAGGTTGCAAAATCAAGAATTTTTTGACAAGTTCTCATGTCTGGCTCATCTATGACATGCAGTGTAACTCGCCCTGGGTGTCAAACTGGGTTCAAATGGGGACTCCGCTACTAATTGCTTGTGTGATCCGAAGTAATACCAGCTGAAGTTTGTAGATCACTCTAAGGTTTTCAGAGCACTTTTTCCCACAGCCACTCCTTTGAGCCCTACAACAACAAAGATGACAACAATTGCATTTATATAGGCATGGGTGGGGAACCTGTGCATGTGTCCCTCTAGGTCCTCAAGCATGGCCCTTTGGATTCAGTCAAAGTGCTGCCCTTGAGGACCGAGAGGGCCTTGAGACCGCAGGTTCCCCACCCCTGATATAGGGCTTTTACTTATGCTACCTCATCTGTTCGTCCCAACGACCCTGGGAGGTAGCTGCTATTATTATCCCCAATTTATAGATTGAAAGGCTGAGGCAGGCAAAGGTGAAGTGACGGGCAGAATTTGAACTTGGGTCTTCTTGGCTAAGTCCAGCACCCAGTGTACTGCATCACCTAGTTACCTGCAACAACCCCATCAAGTAGGTAGACAAGGCCCAAATTATTTCCTTTTTTACAGATGAAGAAACCAAATGAAAGAGAAGTACAGTGACTTACTCAAGGTCACACAGTCATAAGTGGCTAAGGCAGGATTTGAAACCAGATCTTCCTGACTCCAAAGTCAGTTCTCTGTACTGAAGCCATGTTGCCTCAGAGTCAATTCACTCCTCTGGGCCTCCTGAGTGAAGTGACAGTGGTATGTCAGATCAAGGGGACATTACACTTTCTTGTTTAATTCTGCTGAAGCCTATTGATTCCTCTGAAACATGTTTTTAAATCTAGAAAACAGAACAAATAGGATTACAAAGAAAACCGACTATGTTGAAATAGTGTTAGGAAAATATATTTTTTAAAAAGTTCATGCACCTCAGGTTATAAACTCCAGCTGTTAGAGAATGCTTTAAGGCTCTCGCAGTTCCAAATCTATGATTCTATGACCTTGGAGGTCATTTAGTTTAACTCCTTGAAGTATGAGTCCTCTTTATAATGTCCTAATAGGTGGTCATCCTCTCCCTGCCTCAACATCTCCTGTGAATAGGAAGTCATTCCCAGGGGTGGTTGTCTAGTGCCTCCAGAGGCAGGGCACTTACTGTGGTATAAAACTTACTGTTATATAACTATACTGTGGTATAAAACAGCTCATTCCATTGGGGGACCATTCTGATTGAAGCAGTTATTTATACTGTGCCTTCCTGTTAATGAATAATGCAGTTAATGAATAAAAACCCCAGTCTTACACTAGGCAGATGGGTCCCCAGATAAGATCTGGGAACTGAATTTGACTGTTTGTCCCCTCTCCACCAAAGCCTTGGGTCTGTAGTCCAGATGGAGAACCATATATTGGGAGTCATGGCCATGAGATCTAAGCCCTTGTTCCATGCCCCTTCGCATTGTGGGGTACCTGACACCATTATTTCTCTTGGAGCTGCAATGACCGTCATTCACATGGCTCCCATTTCCACCATGCGGTCAGCGCAATGTGTTCTAGGTCCCAGAAAATTCCACAATAATATTAGCCAGATCATATCACCAAGTACTAATAAAAGGTCCCCGCCCATCCTCCCCTTCAATGAATTCCAAATGTTCCACAGAGACACGGACTTTGGAAAGCATTCGGGGTATCTGCCGTGCTTGGCCATCCCCCATTTGGGAATTGTTACCCGAGGAAAACATGAAACGCTGGCAGATACAGCAAGTTAATAGAGAAAAGGCATCAGGAACTCAAACCATCCCGTGTGGATTTCAAGACTGCCCTTTGTTCCTCTGTCCGTGCTCTGGGCTCGGGCTCCCTGATAAAGTCAGAGATCAGAGAGGCAAAGCTCTTAATTGATAAGAACTGACACTTACATAGTGTTTTACATGGCTCCCATCAGTTTTCCAACAATGCTGTCACGTGGCCGGTGAAGGTATTTCATTGTCAGTTTTACATGAAAGAAGCTGATGCCCAGAAGGGGGAAGTGACTTTGCCGAGGTCAAAAACCTACGATTCAAGGATGGACCTCCTTACTGCAAACCAAGTGCTCCTTGCCCTTGACCATGATGAATCCTGTCCATTACCTGACCACCATGCCTGGTACTACTCTTGCCCCTGAGCTGGGCTAATCCTCTGCAGAATGATGTGGTTTATCTCCCTTTCAGCACTTTGCTCCTATTCATAGTGATCCTTTCTTCTTGGAGTCATTGTTTTCTTGGCCGGCTTGACCAGTAACAGGGAAAGCATTCCTCCAAGGGAGTTGGAGACAAAGCTCAAAGATAAAGAAAGACTGAAATTCTCTAAAAGTAGGCTTCTTTTTGGCAAGAGACAAAGTTGCCCTAGAGTAGAACAACTAGGACTTTGCCCGAAAGAGCTGAAATATTTTGGGGAGGGGTGGGGTGCACTAACAACACTGGCAGTCTTTTAGCACTGTGGAAACAGTTGTGTTTAGCCTCTAGTGGACAGGAATAAGTAGTCAAAATATAAAGTTTTCAGATGACCACCTCTCTCCCCTTGGTTGCTGCACCCAGCATGAGCTGCCTTCCTTCTCCGTTGTTTCTTATGGTCTCGCGTCCTGAGTTTCCATCTCCCTACTGCAGATGAATTTATCCTAAACAGTTGACTAGAGGATGCTGCTTGCCCTGGTGCATTACGACAGGAAGAGAAAATGCTAGCTATGTCTCCGGGAGAATGTTCCTAACATCCTTGAAATACTGACTGTCCATGAGGCTCTTTCTTGGCCAGGCAAGATTGTGAAGAAGTTTCTCTTTCATTTCTCTTGCTTCCTTTAGCCAATGTCCTCATGCTGCCCTCTGGATGTTTCCATCCCCATCCCTCTCCCCATCAGCACATACCAGTCCATATGGATGAAAGCTCGTGCACTTAGCTAGTCTGAGCTAGTCTGAAAAAATGTGTGGGTGACACCAACAAAGGGGAATGAGGAGAGGTCATGGTTGACCTGCTGCTGCTGTAAAGAAAGAAGGCTATTTTCATAATAAAACAACAGCTAGCATTTATGTAAGATTTTAAGTTTTACTAAGTGCTTTGCATGTATTGTCTCACTTGCAGCTCAAAACAACTATAAGGTAGGTGCTATCATTATCCCCTTTTTATAGATGTGGAAACTGAGGTTCATAGAGATTATGTGGCTTGCCGAAGGTCACACAGCTAGTAATTGTCTGAGAAAGGATTTGAAACCACGCCTACCTAACGCCAGGTTCAATTTTCTATCCACTTCACCATCTAGCTGCCTGTTTTAGGGAGAGAAATTAAGGGAGGTATGCCAGTATTTCACCAATGTTTATAGTTCCCACAATCCCAGAATCTCAGGGTTTGTAAATTACCTCAAAGGCACAGCTGGATCTGACCAACAATCACTTCTACCAGTATTTCTCTAGCCTTTGCTTGAAGACTATGTTCTATTCCAGTCAAATGGAAGTTTCTGTTCCCCCCTCCATGATGTTCTGATTCCCACCTCCAAACCTTCAATTCAACTCCTCTCAGGTAAACTTAACTCAGCTCAACTCAATTCAACTAACTTTGATCCAATGGATGGTTATTAATTAGCTCTATTACTCTATGGCAGGCACACTCTGTGATAGGCACACACAACTGGTTAAATCAGGAATGGTCTTGTGGAAGGTGACACTTGACTGGAGCCTTGAAGGGACTCTGTGAGGCAGAGGTGTCCCTCGTGCCTGGGACACTCTCGCCTTTGCATCTTTGCTTTTGGAATCCTTGATTTCTTTCAAGAATCAGTTCATGGGATGCCCTTGGCATCTTACGCCCTCCCCTCCAAATTTACCTTGTGTCTACTTTGTCTGTGTCTTCTTCACACCGATACAGGTACATGTTGTTGTCCCATTAGAATATAAGCTCCTTGGATTTTGTCTCTGTAGCCACTGTTAATCATAATTCTTTTGGCACATCAGACACTTGTTGATTGATTGATTAAAGCAATATGTTGCGCTCCCAGGTGACAGAGAGGATTTTTTGGAGGACCATTCAATGGTTAAACCCAGAGGAGAGACTCCAGTGGTCTGGATTTTAGTGGCTATGGAAGGTGATTTGAGATATATTGTAGAAATCTTAGCTTTGAATTCCAGTACCCCATTTTGAGGTTGCTTTTGGAGACCCACAGCTGGCCATGTCACATCATGCTGCCATCTTTTGAAGCTATGCTTAGGGGGTTATGATTTGACCCTGACTTTATGCTAGTACAGGTCATAACCAGGCATGTGATATATCATTAGCAAGTTTAAAACTCAAAGAAATTCTCATAGATAAAGTAGGAATTCTGTTGAAAAGCTTCAGAGAGGTGGTATGGTCTGGTGGAAAAATCATTGCCCTTAGAATTAGGAGAAACCTAGTAAGGGGCAAAGCTGGGATTTGAACCCAATTTCTCTGATTTGAAATCCAGCACTCACCATTCTGTCACCTTTTTAGGGGTGCAATCCATCCTAATCTAGTTGAATTTAGCTAGCATCTTAAAGAATTCAACTAAGGGTGTGCTGGTAAATGTTTAACAACCAGGTCTTCCCTACATCTCCCACCCAAAAAAAGAGAAAGGTGGCATATACTTTTAAGTTTAATCTCCATCACCTTCTCAAGTCTAGACAATCAGCAAAACAATAAATTCAGCCCTGACTTATAGCCTTTGCTAATTTCTAAGGTGTGAAATGCTCATACTGAACATTTAACAATCAGTTCTGGCAGGTTTGAGCTGGCTCCAGCACATCCACCTTGTGTGCAATGTCTGTGGCTACAGCTAAGAGCATAGAAAGGAGGAGGGACAAGGAGCCATCACTGCATGGAGGTGTGAGGCAGAAGAAAACTCGGTGGTTATGGAATCCAAGGACCTGTGTAAAAATTCCACCTTTGCTCCATACCGCAATGTGACTTTGGACAAATGCCTACTTCTCTTGGCTTCAGTTTTCTTCCCTACAAAAGGAAGGGGTTGGATTAGATGCCCCTAAGTTCTCTTCAGGGTCTAATTCTGTGATCTCAGGGTCTGGAGCTGAGGCCAGAACCCAGGTCTCCTGACTTCCAGGATGGCAGCCAATAGCCTCCCTAGTGAATCATGGAATTCAGAGTAGTCTTTTGAGGAATTCCATTTGCAAAAAGATTTTGAAAGATCATATTTGAAATCGATTCATTCTTGTTGTTCATTTGGTTTTCAGTCTTGTCTGACTCTCCGTGACCCCATTTGGGGTTTTCTTGGCAAAGATACTGGAGCGGTTTGCCATTTCCTTCTCCAGCTCATTTTACAAATGAAGAAACTGAGGCAAACAGGGTTAAGTGACTTGCCCAGGGTCATAAACTAGTAAATGTCTGAGGCTGGATTTGAACATGGCAAGAGGAATCTTCCTGACTCCAGTACTGGCACTCTATGTGCCACCTAGCTGCCCATTCATCCATTAACTCAATAAATATCTGATGAGCAGCTTGTGTAAAGGTACTATGCCAGGACAATGGGAAATACAAAAATCAGATGGTGTGATCGGGCTTTATAACTGGGTGGGACTTTGTAGATCATTTTGTCTGCATTCATCTTGCATGGCTGGGGTCCATCCCTTGCTCTCTATTCAGGCTAGCTTCACCCCAGCTATCGATATCCCCAAATCATGAATAGCATATGCAGTTTAATAGGC
The DNA here is from genome assembly GCF_011100635.1 of Trichosurus vulpecula. Taxonomy (NCBI): domain Eukaryota; kingdom Metazoa; phylum Chordata; class Mammalia; order Diprotodontia; family Phalangeridae; genus Trichosurus; species Trichosurus vulpecula. The sequence goes on along the minus strand of NC_050580.1, from coordinate 61,827,007 downwards.
CTTTCCCCTTTCGTCATCCAAAATAATCTTCCTGTGGCATAGATCTGATTGTCTCATTCTCTTGCTCAAAAACACCTCTGTGGCTCCCAGATGAGATCAGGATTAAAGCCGAACTCCCTAGCCCGGAGTGTTAGGACTTCCAGAATCTACTTTTTCCCCCTTTGTATCCACAACACAGTCTAGCCCCAACTTCACTTTCCCTCTTGCTTTCATCACTTCCATTTATCCTCTCTACATTCCAGCAAAAATGGACTCCTAGCTGCTCCCTGAACTTGTCAAACCATTCCTCACATCATCCCCTCTGCCCTCAATACATTCCCTCCTTAATAATTTAATAGCTAATAATAGTTATGTCATGCTTGTGACACATCAGGCACCATCCTGAGTACTTTACAATGATCTCATTTAACCCTCACAACAACGCTGAGAGGTTGGTGCTATTATTATCCCCATGTTACAGATGAGGAAACTGAGTCAGACAGAGGTTAAGTGACATGTCCAGAGTCACAAAGTTAGTAAGTGTCTAAGGCCACATTCGAACCCAGTTCCTCCTGATTCCTGGCCTAGTTGATCCCTGGTAGCGTCTAACTGCTGCTTGTACATAGAAGATATTTGACACATGTTTATTCAGCAGAGTCGAACAAGGAAGGCGGAAGCCCAGAGAGATGAATCACCATGTCCAAGGTCACGTATTACCTCGTCCAAGGTCACGTAAGGCCAAAGCTGAGACCAGAACCATCTCTCGACTCCTAATGTGCTATGCTCTCCCTCATTCCAATGGCCACTCTGATGAACCCAATAGAGTCTTCTAATAGAGTCTTCTGCCATCAAGGAACTCACAATATGAGACATGAGACACTCCACTTTTTAAGGGCCTAAAGAGAAGGATCTGAGCACAAATTTACAGCTGGGAGAGAGACCGTACAGGCTGCCTTGGTCACCCCACTTTCCAGATGCGAAAACAGACACTTAGAGAACCTAACCAACTTCCCCAAGGTCTCACATACACTGAGTGGCAGAGACACCATCTCCTACCCTCACATTTCCCTGGGACCCTTCTGGAATTGCTATACTCCACTCAAGATTATTTACAGGGAAGAACGCACAGAAACTCTATTGCTTCCTGAAGCACCCAGCCCAAATCCGGTCATAGCCACAGCACTTATAATGCACCTACTAGGTGCCAGACACTGTGTGCTTTACAATTATTATTTCACTTGAACCTCACTGCAAGGTAGGCACTGATATTATCCATGTTTTACAGATGAGGAAACTGAGGCAAACAGGTAACATGCCCAGGGTCACACAGCTAGGAAGTGTCTGAGGACAGATTTGAAATCAGGTGTCCCTGACTCCAGTCTCAGAGCTCTGTCCCTTGTGCCACCAACATGTCCCTAGAACACTGTGTGACACATGCAACCCATGTGGGCACCCCCAGGGCCCCTCTCCTATTCCATCTTCTTACACAATCACTCCATTTCCTTTTCAACAATCAATTATTTCACTGTCCTGGGTTTTCTCAGCTTTTGCCTTAATAGGGACAAGTGCCTGTCACCAGTCACAACAACAAGCATTTATAAAGGGCCTACTACGTGTAAAGCATTGGACTAATCCTGTGGGGCTACACAAAGACAAAACCAAAGCATAGCTCCTTTCCTTAAGGAACTTGCTTTCTATGGGGCTCTGGGGAGCACCACGGTATACAGAGAAGTGGATATAAGATAATTGAGGAAAGAGAGAACATTGCCAACATAGGCTTTCCTTATAACATGGTACCTGAGCTAAGCCTTGAGAGCTCTGAATCCTCAGAGGCAGGGGCATCCAGGAGGGCATTTCACACTGTAAGTATTAAGTTAAAACCCAAGAAGCATGTGGAGTTTTAGCACCCTCCCAGCTCAGCATTCTCCTTCTTTGGAGACTGAGTAATACTTAATCTCCCACTTCAGGGTTTTTGCACAGGGCATTCCCTATGCCAGAAACACATTTCCCCGCTTCACCTCTCCCTTTTAGAAGACCCAATTTCATTGAAAGCTCAGATCAAATGCTACCTGCTACATAAATAGGAAACTTTTCCTGTTTCTCCTAGCTGCTGGTACCTCCTTTTCCCCAAATTATCTTATATCTATGATATATATACACACATATGTGTATATATAATATGCATGCATATGTGTGTATAATACATATGAATACACAAGTATAGATGTACACATGTGTATGGCATTTGCATATACTGATATGTGTGAATGTATACATATATATGTCATATATACACACACATAGGTATAGGGAGATACGTACATGTATCCATTGATTAGTCTATAAGTTTATCAAGCGCAGAGTCTTTTTTGTTTTTCTTTTTGTATCTCTAGTGCCTAGTACAGTGTCTGGCACACAGTAGGTGCTCAATAAATGCTTGTTGACTGATTAGTTGACTGACTGATTGAAGGAACTGGATGTCCTTCCAGGTTTTACCCTTAGAGTTTAGGAATAGGCCCTAAGCATCCTTAGTCATTCATTAAAACTATATCCCTCCCTGCATTTTTCTCCATCTTTTGGGGGATGTGGGAGAAGAGGAAAATCTGTTTTTTTATTTCAGATTATATGCTACCACCCCTTGTTTGCCCTGAATTTTCCTACATTCAAGCCTGATGAGAAAGAAATCCTATTTGCCTCAGGTTTAAAATTCTCTTTACAAAACATGACTCCTTGAACAGCCATGTGTGTTGCTGAATGCTTCCTTACGTCCTATTGCTCCAGTCTGTGACTGTCCCTCCCCATGCGATGCCGGGCAGCAGTCACGCACCATTTCCAGGAATCGTCATTACTGTCATTTTCCTCCACTTTATAAGACTAAGATACTCACCATCCCTTACAAGTTGGCTTTAAATACTTGGAAGGAATCTGGGTCAGAGCCACCCAAGAGCAGAGCTAGGCTTAAACATGACCAAAGTCGTTAGAGCCACTTAAGAAAATGATTGAGGGGAATTTATAATTCATTAGGAGAGGCATCCACATATTCTGTTCAGGAACTAGTGTACCCACAAAGACTTACTTATAGGTACACCCCTTGCACATAGAAACATGTACATTATTTATACAATAATATAGATAATATAATATGTTTTCTATAGGTAGAAAATTTGAAACTATATGCCTGTCCCCTATAGACACTGATGATATTATTGACATTGCTTGGCACACAATAAATTCAGCATCAGTTTCTCTCCCTCTTTTTCCCTGTTAGAAAAAAAAATTTTTGAGGGGGAAAACTGAATCTCTTTTCTCTTTCCTAACCAATAACTTGAATTTTTCAGAAACCAGACAATGAAATGAAATGTGTGTGTGTGTGTGTGTGTGTGTGTGTGTGTGTGTGTGAGAGAGAGAGAGAGAGAGAGAGAGAGAGAGAGAGAGAGAGAGAGAGAGATTTTTAATGAGGAACATGAACTTTTAGGGAAATTTCTTGCTCAGTTTAAACACATGGATTTAGCTGAAAGCTTCAGAGGTTTTTCAATTATCATTTATGCATAACAAAAGGGAGGAAAACAATGAACTTGCCCTCTTGGTTAAATGTTTATGCTCGATCTGTTGTTTTTGAATGGCAAGACACAAAGATTTGGGGTGAGTGCTAGGAAAAAATCCATGTGGACACAATACCATGTAGCTTTACAGAATTTCTTTGGAAAATTACCCCCAAATACGCTTGGGAGTATGAAATGTCTATAAAAAATTAAACAGGTAGTGCAAGCACTTTCCAATCTTAAGTCAGATAGAGGCCTGGGACAAGGACACAAATATTCCTAGGAAGAGGAAAGAAGTTTTTTTTAATCTGACAATATAGTACATTAGACTGTAAGTAAGGAGAACTGTGTTCTAGCCAGAGAAACACAGAATTTCATGTGATTGAGGTCATCAGGTGAAACTCCTGATCTGCTGTATTTGGGGCCTATGCCTTGGGCCACGTTTGCAGAAATGTGCACTTTGGTTCATTGGTGAAAGACTTTTGTTTTGGAGACATAGCTATCCCATATTGGTCCCCTATGATAGGAAAGGTTGCCAGAGAGGACTGACTGCTCAGCCAGGAAGAGCTATTGACTCAGTAATCTATAAAATGTAGGTTCTACCCTTTTCTACTTTCTCTCTTCCTCTCTCTGGAGCATGTGACTAGGGACTAAGGCAGCCTCTTTCTCAGACTTTCAGCGGGTGTAGAGAGGAGGGGATGAGTTCTCACTCCCCTCTCCCCTAGCAGCAGTGATGACTTCATAAACATGTCAGATGGAACATGTGTTTGCTTAGACGAGTTAAAACTGGATTTTAGGACCCCCCCCGCCACCAGCTACTTCTTCTGACTTGTGTTTCTTTCTTTGAGAAAAGGCGACCAAACAGCAATCTTGCAGCAGATGTTTTTAGTCCCCCGGTGGATACTTCATGAACTCAAGGGCATGGCAGGTCCTGGATTCAGGTGCTGGTTGAACAGCTGAGATGTTCTTCATAACAGCTTCTCAGAGAAGATGACCACCACCAGGAGGATGCTTGGTTGACCAGAAGATAAGAACTTTGAGTAAGTTGCTTAGACAATATAGTTGTAGAGTGAAAAAAGGAGATATCTGTTCACTAGCCCCACAAAGTGTTTTATGTCTTAATATTTTAAGCATCAACTTCCTGTAGAGTATAATAGGAGTGATGAGGTTGTTTCATGCTGTGAATATTTGTCAGTGCACTCAGGAGGTTTTTACATATGTGTCTTTCAAGCATTTATGTTGTGTAGGAGGAAAAAAAATCATTCATCTGATTTGCTTTGTATATTAGGCAGTTTTCTAGAGGGTAGTTGCCCTTCTGACCACATGTACCCCCTACATGTGTGTTCCTCCATGCTGGTCACAGGTCTTCCCTACCTGTCTGACCCTTTAAATTAATTACTTAGGTTTACCCACACTTCCCATGGATGGAATATATATTAGTGGAAGACTGCTCTGGCCAATGGGGAAAATATTCTACTGCTACTTTGTTTTATATATAGCTAGATGGCACTATAGATAGAGAGAGCACTGGGCACAGAGTCAGGAAGATCTGAGGTCAAAACTAGCCGGAGACACTACTCTCTGAGTCTGGCAAGTCACAACCACTGTGTGCCCCAGTTTCCTCAGCTGTAACATGGTAATAATAGCACCTACCTCCTGGAATTGTTGTGAGGATCAAGTGAGATGCTAATTGTAAAGTTTTCTGTAAAGTGTCTGGAACACAGTAGGTGCTTAATAAATGCTGTTTTCTTCCTTCCTTTCCTATATTATTTATCAAAACATCTTTGATTTGAAGTAATTTGGTCCTCTGGCTGACTAGTAAAAAGATGAAGGTATGTGAGTGGTACCTTGTAAGCTGTGTTCTCTAGTGGATGTGCCCCACTGAGGGCTTTGAATCTGGGGTAGCTTTTCTGGGAGCTCCTCATGCAAAAGGGTGGGCTTCCCCTGGTGCTACGGAGAGAAGACAAACAAGCCTCCCTGTAAATAGGATGGAATTAGATTCCCTCTCCTGGGTCTAGTTAGGTTAATCTGAGAAACCTTTGAAGCCTGGGAGATCTCTCCTCGCCATGCCCTTCCCCTTCACAATTTTAATTCAGCGAGGGTCAAAGAGAGAGATAACCTGGAGTGAGCAAGTGTGGGAGAGAGGGAGAAAGAGACAGAGAAGAAACTCCCTAGGAAGGAGAAAGGAGACAGAGAAACAGAAAAAGAAAAAAAAAAGGTAAGTCTGTGAGAGGTGGGGATGGAGAGAGAGAGAGAGCAAAAGGGAGACAGAGACAGAGAGACAGGGACACAATGGGAGAGATAATGGACTAGGGTGAGACATCCCCAAGCCTGGGAAAGGAAAGCGATGGTAGGTGAACCTTTTCCATTCGGTATCATTTCCGCAGCCTTTTTCCTGGAACCGATCCAAATGTAAATGCTCCAGTGTTATAAAAGCTTTAACAAGGCCATTATCAGGTTGAGTGTGTTTGTTTCACACACGGCTCTAGATGTACACCGTGATTAGACATCAAACTGGGAAGGCTTCAGGGGAAAAGAGCAAGCCCTCGGCTGCCCCAGCCTGCCACGGGGAAGAGATCTCCACCCGGCCTGCAAGAAAGGGGCTGGGGGCACCGGGGAGTTGAGGCCGCTTTCAATGACACTTTTGATCAATTCAAACAAAGCTGCGACTTCAAAGAAAGCCAAGTGGGCCTCAGAGCACCTTGCTGAAGACCTAATGGGGCTCCCCCTGCCACTCCTTCCCAGCCCAGGCAAGGAAGAGGAAAAAAAAAGAAATGGAGGGAGGGGAAGCAGAGGAAGGGAGAGAAGCCTAGCCGGCTGCCTGGTGACGTCTGGGAGGCCCTGCATCTGTCTCTTACAATTCAAGAATTTGCCGTACATTTTGTAGACTCTAGGGCAAAGGCTTGAAACCTTCAGTACCTTTTGTTTGTCCAGTGCTATGACTTTCCCCCTCCAACCTCATGGAGCACTTTATGTGGTTCTTAAATATGCTTGTTGTGCAATGGTGTGTTCTATGGTTATATAAGTTTGTGTTTGAGAGGAGGCCTTGGCAGCCCGCATTTATGATCATAGGATATCCCTTACAGGGCTGGGAAGGGACTCCAGAAGCCGTCGGCTCTACCTCCCTCATTTTATGGATAAGGAAACTGAGGCTTACCCTATGTTAAGTGACTTGTCCAAGGTAAGCACCAGAGTGGATAGAAGGCAGGCCTTGGAATTGGGAGCATTTGCTTCTGGTGAAAACCGGACACTTGACCCTGAGCAAGTCCCTAAACCCATCAATGCCTCCGAGCAATTCTCTTTAAGTCGCAGACAAGTTGTCCAGTTGAGCTAGTAGTTTTACAAAAAATTAACTTCTAAAATTATCAAGCATTTTTTCACTCTTACCTCCCCTGTCTCCCCCCTCCCCCCCAAAAAAAAACTGGGAAAAGAAACATGAAGGAAAAACAACACTTTTGTAATAAATATGCAGAGCCAAACAAAATACACTTTCGCATTGGTCATGTCCAGAAATGTGTGTCTCATCCCATATACCAGACCCTTATCTCTCTTTCGGGAAATTTAGGTAACATTCTTCATTACTGGGCCTCTGAAATCACGGCTGATCATTGCGTGGATCAGAGCTCTTCGGTCTTTCAAAAATGTTCATTTTTATAATATTGATGTTATGGTATAAATTGTTCCCCTGGTTCTACTCAATTCCCTCTCCACCAGTTCATAGTGGTCTTTCCAGGTTTCTCTGAAATCATGTCTTTTTTCATTTCTTAAGGCACAGCAGCATTACCCACATACCATAGTTTATTCAGCCATTCTCTCATTGATGGGTGCCTCATCATTTCTCAGTCCTCTGCCATAACAAAAGAGCCGTTCTAAAATATTTTTGTGCATATAAAACTTTTTCCTTTATCTTTGATCTCTTTGGGGTACAGGCTTAGTAAGTATATAGCTAGGTCAAAGGGTATGCACAGTTTATTGACTTTTGAGGTTTAGTTTCAAACGGCTTTCCAGAATGGCTAGACCACTATGCAGCTCTACCAACAATGCATCAGTGTATCTGTTTTCCTTCAGTCTCCATCCTTCCCCCTCACCACCCTCCACCCCATTTTATTGTTGGGGAGAGTTTTTATATCAGAAGTTCTTTACATTGATGAAGTCTGGGTCTGGAGCAACGACAGCAGCATGTCTGTGCCATTTGTGGACAATGGCACAGACCTCATTGTGAGCTAAAGGTGACCTTGGCTTCTCAAAGGCTTTGTCAATGGAACATAGGCTCTAACAGGTCCTACCACACTGGAAAGGGTTCAAATACAGTCATAGACTTTGAGCCTGCTCTTTGAAGCCCAATCTGGTAGCTAAGTTCAGAGAATCTCACCACCAGGTTGGCCATGGGGTGATGAATTTTTTAGCCAAACTAATCCTCAAAGTCCATCTATTAGGATGGGTTGCAATGTGCATTAGTGGAGGGATGTTCAGACCATGGAAATTATGGTTCCTTGAAATATTAAAACTTTAGAGTGTCCTATCCCCTCACTAGGTTGTTAGCTCCTTATATCTCTCCTAGCTGCTGAATCACTCACTGCCTTGTTCATAGTAGGTATTTAATAAATATGTGTGGAAAAGAATGAGTGGAAATAGCATAGGACCAGCTGTCCAGAGACTCGGGTTCAAGCCTTGTCTCTACTACTAACTTCCCTTAGGAAATAACTTTTCTGGGCCTAATTTGCTTCTTCTATAGAATCTCTACGGTTGTCCCTTCTCAGTTTCCTTGGTTCGTATTGCCTACTCCCCCATCAGTCTTCCCTTTCTCCCACCTTTTTAGTCTCTTGCCTTCGGCTGTCCAGGTAGAGTTTGTGGCTGCAGGTGGCCTTGGCGACTCCCAAGTGGCAGCACCATGTTGTAAAGAGGTGAAATTGGGTCATAAACGGCTGCTCACTGAGCTGATGAGCTTCCAGAGTGGGGATTCCCAGGGCAGTAAATAAAAAAAGAACTCCAAGTAGGAAACTCCTTTCCTGGGAATGGGGTCAGGTTGAGCTATAATATCATAATGCTACAAGTAAAAGGCAGAGGGGTTTGGGGGAGTTGGGGATGGCGGTGTTGGTGATGGTGATGGTAAATTTCCCGTCACCAATAGAAATAATAATAATAGCTAACATTGATATAACACCCACTATGTGCCAGGCACTGCACTAAGTGCTTTATGGTTATTGTCATTTGGGCCTCACAGCAATCTTGGGAGGTAGGTGCTATTATTATCCTCATTTTACAGATGAGGAAACTGAGGCAGAGAGAAGTTAAGTGACTTGTCCAGGGCCACACAGCTAGTAAGTGTCTGAGGTCGGATTTGAACTCAGGTCCTCCTGACCCCAGACCCTGTGCTCCACCCACTGTGCTGTCTAACCCATTACTCTAAGGATTCAGCCAACGCCAAGCTATCTCTAGGTTCCGCTTTTAGTCATCGGCCATTGCTGCCTTTTCCAATCCTGGACAACTTTACCCTGAGCAAGTGAGAACAGTTCTGGCTCATAGGACTAAGTCTTTATGACTTAGCTTACAGGGCCATGTAGAGTAGAAAGGATCTTAACCTCTTAGGCAGGCAGCGTGATGTCATGGAGGGGTATGGATCTGGAATCTAGAAGACCTTGGTTCAAAACTGACCTCTCATACTTTCTAGCTGTGTGATCCTGGGCAAGTCACTTAACTGTTCTCTGCCTCAGTTTCCTCTTCTGTAAAATAGGTAGTACCTACCTCATAGGCTCAAATATCAAAGCATTATCTATCTACCCATCTACACACACACACACATATGCATTATTATTATTATTGTAGATGCTGGGACAAGATTATCTCAGACTCCCTCATTTTACTTTTACAACTAGAGAAACTGAAACACACGGTGATAAAGTGGTTTGGTTGGAGTCACATAGCAAGTGAAATTAGATCAGAACCTGGGCTTCTTGGTTCCTAGCATGGTGCTCTAGGCTGTGCCATCCTTATCAAAGAAGAGCAGGCAGAGAAAAGACCTTTGTCCTCTTTGGGAAGAAATCCCACACGGGGAAGTTGGGCGGGAAAACATTTAGTAAGCTTCTAGGCATACTTAAAATTATAGGTCTTTTTCTGATCATTGTTTAGGATATATAAAAACAAAGCAGTAGTAACTTCTGTGTACTTCTTTATGGTGAAAGTCGGAGGGGTGGTGCTGATCGGGATTGAGGGGGGAGGAGTGCGCATGATTTCTATTATTCTTTTAATAACACAGTATGTAAAGTTTGATGTGTACAGAGCACTTTTCTCACAACAACCCTGTGAGGTGGGTGGTACAGCTATGATTATCATTCTTACATTACAGGTGAGGAAAATGAGGCACTGAGAAATTAAGCGATTTACCCAAGATCACATACTTGGTACATGGCATTGACAGCTTTCCCAAAGCTCAGGCCTAACATTATGCATGGGCATAGGAAAACGTCATTGATGAAGAGGGAGGCCCTTTTCGCCCAAACCATCCACCTGTTGATATCATTCCATCCCACTGGTTTTGCTCTGGGTGTGACTCTCAGGATATGGGAGTGGGTTCAGTTACCACAGTCAGGCAAGCAGCTCTAAGCTGAATCTTGGACATCATTGTCCAACTGTCCTGCCCCAGATTGGAGCATATACCATAAGGAACTCAGCTATCACTTATGCTCCCGGACCCCTCTCCTGGAGCATAGCCATCAGCAATGTATAACAGCATGCAGCCAAAGGCACAAGTTCCTAGGGGGCACAGATTGCCAAGGCTTTTAGGCTTCTTCCACCATTTCTACTTAACTCCTGTTCTTCACCTTCTCTTCCCAAAGCTCTGTGACAACAGTGTATAGGTCCATTGTATACTCAACAGGCTGCAGTCTTAGATTCTGAGGACACAGTTTTATCTGTGCTTTCTTGTCTCAACAGAATAAGGACCAGAGCATCAGGGTGTAAGCAGATAGCCTGAAATCCTATCATAAGCCACAATTCATTCCTTTGGGTTAAGGCACCTCCTTTTCAAACAAATGTCAGTATTCCAGGAGGAAAAGCACATTGAGTTGTCATCATTAGTGCCTGAGCATGAGTTGGCTATCTGTCATGTTGGAAATTAATGTGATAAGCTGATATAAGGGCAATTAAGATACTGGAGTTTTAATGGAATGGGGGAGGAGGGGAAGAAGGTGATAGTAGAGGTGGAGGAGATTCAAAATTGGTTGAATGACTGGAACCAAAAAGTCATCACAGGTGGCACTATGTCATCTTGGAGAGAAGCTCTTTGTGGCATGCTGCAAGGATCTGTGCTGATTCACATTTCAATCAATGACTTGGATGAGGCATAGAAGGCATGCTTATCCGATTTGCAAATGATTGGGAGCTGGGGGGTGGGGTGGGGAGATAGCTAATAAATTGGATGATAGAGACCAGATGTAAAAGACCTCAACATGCTAGAGCAGCAAGTCAGGTCCAAGAAGATGGAATGTCTAATGAGATAACATCCTACATGTGAGTTTGCAAAATGAGCTTCCTATGTCCAAGATGGTGGGTAGATTTGCATTGGCTATGCAAAAGGTGGTATAAAGAAGATATGGAGTTTTTAGTAGATTGTAAACTCATTATAAATTGCAGAATCGCAGAAATTCAGAGTAGTTGGAAGGGACGCTACTGGCCATCTCATCAAACCTATAACTTAAAAAGAAGCCTTACAGCAATATTCCTGAAAAGTGGCTATCCAGCCTTGGCTTAATGACCCTTAAGTAAGTCTCCTAAGGCAGCCCATTCATTTTCAGATCTTTCTAATCACTTTCCAATGTTTCGTTTCATTTAATGGACTTTGGCCTCTTGGCAACTTCTACCCATAATCTCCTAATTTTACCCTATGGGGTCCAGCAGAACAAATGTTATCTTTTTCCATTGAGATAGTTGTCATCTACCACCTAAATCTTCTCTAGGCTAACCACCCCCATTTCCTTCAACTGAGCCACATATGGCACGATGTTGAGGTCCTTTGCTGTCCTGGCTGTCCTGCTCTGGACATTCTCCTGCATCTCAATAACATTCCCAATTTGACCCACTCTTCCCAGTTACCTGACCTTTAGTGATGAGGGTGCTCAGGCACTGGCAATCTCACAATCAGCCTGGCTGTTGTGTGTACCAACTAATACCAGGGAGAATTCCAGTCTATGATTCTGAAAGGGCTGCTGTCTCTAACCCTCTACTCTTCCATTCAGTCAGTGGTAACTGCTCATTCATAGGAGTGTGTAGTTACTTCTGGTTTATCCAATTAGAATCTTGACTTGAATCCCACCTACTGGGAAATCCATGCACACCCTTCTGGCCCACTGTATTTCCATGAACCGTAGTCTTGTGAACATGGTAGAATGTTCTGAAGCTTGACTTACCCATATGCAGTTTTTACTTATACTCAGAAAAGTAAAGGAATACAACCAAAAGACGTTGAAACTATTTCTCCTGCTGCATATACAAAGCTCTTTTTCCCAGGGTGCCCTTGACCAATCTACAGGTTGCTATCTAGTCCTATCTCCCCAATCTTATACATGGGAAGTTGGTCTTTTGGACTAAAGTGTCAGACTTGATATCTATTCCCATTCAATTTGTCTTATGTTATTTGCCCTAATGTTCTAGCTTGTTGAGATCTTTTGGGAACCTAATTCTTTCTTCTAATCTGTTATTTATCCCTCCCATCTATGTGTCATTTGTAAATACGATAAATATACCATCTATATATTTATTCAGATCATTGATAAAAAATATTAAACTGTATAGGGCCAGGGCAGTTAGGTGGCTCAGTAGATAGAGCATTGACCCTGGAGTCAGGAAGGTCTGAGTTAAAATTTGGCCTCAGACATTTACTAGTTATGTGACCCTGGGAAAGTCACTTCACCCCGCTGGCCTCCAAAAAATAAACAAACAAAAAAAAAACACAGCTTAGGGTCAAGGATGAATACTTCCCTCTTCTCCTGCTCTCTTCTTAACCCCTATAATCCAGCTTCTGACCTCATCATTCCACTCAAACTGCTCTCTTCAAAGTTTCTACTGGTCTCCTAATTGCCAAATCCAATGATCTTTTCTCAATCCTTCTTTTTCTTGGCCCCTGTGGATCACACTCCTTTCTGTGATGTTCTCTTCTCTCTGGGTATTCAGGACCCCACTCTCTCTGGGTTCTCTTCCTGTCTGATTACTCCTTCTTAGTCTCCTTTATTGAATCTTCATCCAGGTCATGCCTGCTAACCTTAGATATCTCACAGGGCTCTATCCTGAACCCTTTTCTCTTCCCCTTCTATACTGCTTGGTAATCTCATTAGTGCCCATGGATTTAATGAACATTTCTATGCTGATGATTCTCAGATCTACCAATCCTGCTCTAATCTCTTTGCTGACCTCCGCTTTCACATCTTCAACTTCCTTTCATAAATCTTGAGCTGGGCATCCAGAAGACATTTTAAATTCAACATATCCAAAACTGAACTCATTATCTTTCCCCCTAGACCCTCTCTCAAAACACAGCTTCCTATTACTATAGACAGTAGCACCATACTCCCAGTCACCCAAGCCTGTAACCTAGGCTCCTTGTTCAGCTCCTCATTATCTCTGATCACTTCTCCCACCCTATCCAATCTCTGGCCAAAGCCTGTTGATTTCACTTTTGCAGTATCTCTCAAATGTTTCCTTTTTTCCTCTGATGCTGCCACCACCCTGATGCAGGTGCTCATCACTTTGGACTATTGCAATAGCTTGCTAATTGATTGCCTCAAGTCTCTCCCTACTACAATGCACCCTTCATTCAGCCACCAAAGTGATTTTCCCAAAGCACAGGTTTAGATACAGCCTTTGTTCAGTAAACTCCAGGGGTTTCGTGTTGCCTCCAGGATCAAATACAAAATCTTCTGTTTGGTGTTCAAAGCCCTTTATGAGCTATCCCTCCACCATATAGTCTTCTTCTATCTTACTCTCCAATACATAATCTTCAATCCAGTGATACTGACCTCCTTGTTGTTTCCAGAATGAGAGACTCCATCTCTCAGCTCCAGGCATTTTCTCTGGCTGTTTCTCCATGTCTGGAATGCTCTTTCCCTTTACTTTTGCCTATTTGCTTCCTAGGCTTCCTTTAAGTCCTAATTAAAATCCCACCTTTTCCAGGAAGTCTTTCCCAACCCTCTTAATTGTACTGCCTCCTCCTAATTATTTCTTAATTATTTCCTATTTATCCTATAGCTTGTTTGTACATATTTGTTTGCATGTTGTCTCCTCCATTAGATTATAAGCTCTTTGAGGGCAAGAGCTCTCTTTTATTTCTTTTCGAATCTTCAGCACTTAACACAGTACCTGGCATACAATAAGCACTGAATAAATGCTTATTGACTGACTGGGGAAATTCACTAGGTACCTCCTTCCAAAGTAGTGTGGAATGATTAATTACCATGAGTCTGATCATTCAGCCAGTTCTGAAATCACCTATAATTGTACTATTGTCTAATTCTCTCCATGTTCCCCACAAGAATCTTAAGTATGTGGGACCCTGGACATCTGGGGTTGCAAGACCTTTGTAAAAAGCATTCACCAGAGTTACAGGAATCCAAGGATCTGATTTACCATAGAAAGGAAGAGAAGGGGTTGAGGATTCTAGCAACATCCAGCTTCCAGAGATGGAAGGGTTGATAGTACTTCTCTGATTTCATCCTGACTGCATGATCCTGGGTGAGCTCTTGGATCTCTCAGTTCCCTAGGCAACTTTTAAAGTTTCTAAGGAGCAGATAAAGTGCTTACCCTGTATTGACAGAGGCAGAGTAATTGAAGAACTTATGTGAAAGAAAGTTTGACTTGTTTTGTTTGGCTCCATAGGGAAGGACTAAATGTAATGAGCAGAGTTGAAGCTTGATGTGAGAAAAAGTACATTTCCAACATGGAGTTAAACCAAATAGCATAACTTGAGTCTGGAGCCAGTAGAATCACTGTCAATTAAGGTCTTCAAGTAAAAAACTGGATGACCATTTGGGGGAGATGGTTAGAGCATATTTTTTGTTGAGTATGGGGTGATCTCAAGGATCTCTTCCAATTTTCAGTTTCTTTGATGCTGAAAAACTTTGGACCTGGGCTACTTCCAAGGGCTCTGGGGAGGGGAGCAGGAATGCCTAGGTAAGACCCAACTCTGAACTGTATACAGTTAATGTGTGTCTGAGGTCAGGGTTCTGGGGAAGGGGGTAGTTAAGTAAAAAGACATAAGGCAGGGGTAAGAAGATGCAGAAAAAATACTGAAAACAAATAGGGAAAATTGTGAATTTGGAAAAAGGTTGTTAAAAATTCACACAATAAAACTGAAGTAAGCGCAGAAGGAAAAACAGTAACGTTTACTACTATTGCTATCTTAGAATTACATATATGTATATATGCACATCTTTCTTTAAAAAAATAACTGCCTTAGAAATTCTATTTATTATACAAACCCCTTATTCATCTCTGTATATTGGAGTGTCTGTGTTTGTTGATAATTGCTAGGTTTGCAATATAAAGGACCATTCAATTTCTAAAAAGGTTTTTTTTTTTTATCAGTGACTTAGATGAAGACTTAAGTGGCATGCTCATCTACTCTGAGCTCAGGAAAAAGCTTTCTATCCATCGGAAATATCCGAAAGTGGAACTGGCCACCTTGGAGGAAGCGTGCTCCCCCTCCTTGGGGAAAGAGGCAAAGTGGGAGGTTCTTTTGATTATGACTTGGACTAAGTGGCCATTAGTAAACCTTCCAACTCAAAAATTCTATAATTTTTTTTTGAGACCTGGTGCATTTGTTCATTCATCATTCATTCCTAGCATGGTACTTTGCTCATAGTAAGTACTTAATAAATATTGAGCTGGATTCAACAAGTATATATTGAAGGATGATATGCATGGCTCAGTGCTCATTGCAGTAGAAGATGAGAAGAAATAAAACACCTGGCTGAAACTCCTCCGAAGACAATCATACATGTAAAGTTAGCTCACAATAAAAGACATTTTTGTGATATGGTGCTCTAAAACTACACAGAAATTCACATTCATTCTTTCACATTATAGTCAAAGAAGCCCTGTGAAATAAGATACAGATGGAGGAAACTGAGGCACAGAATTATGACTTGTCCAAGGTCATGTAGTGAGTCATAGAGATGGGGGCTTGATCCCATGTTTTGCTTCCAATTTAGTGCTCTGTCAGCCAGACTGGGGAATGTTCCCCCTCCTCCTGGCTGCCTCCTGGTTTCCATTTCCTGATTCCCTTTCATGCTGGTTGGTGCCTTCCCTGTGACACTAGTTAATCTTTATGTATCTTGTTTGCACATAGTTGTTGTCTCCCCCACTAGATTGGGGGCTCCTTGAGTATCCCTAGTACTTAGCCCCACATGCTAGCAGTAGGTACTTAACACATGCTTGTTGGTCAAAGTGGTCCACTGCACTACCCTATCTTCCTAGCTCTATTGAACTTATCACTTATTGTGAAAAGTGTCATTTATGCTCCAGGAGGAACGGCCATTAGGGAAGGCCTCCTGGATGAAGTGGGAATGGATTTCAGGTTTGAAGGATGGGTAGGCAGAGAGGAGTAGGGAGGGCATTTCTGAGGTGGGGGAGTGATATAAACAACAGTACAGAAGCCAAAAAGATCATGGTAGCCAGTTTGTGGGTACCGGCCTTCTAGGCCCTCCTTCTAACTTTAGGGGGCCAGCTCTCTCATTAGCACCAGGCTAGGATAACCCAGAGGAAATGGGTAACATTCATCTTCAATTCAGTCAGAGCTTAGACTCAAAGAAAGGGCTTCATTTTCAACAGGGAATGGCTAAGTAAGTCGACCCCCACCCCAACTGCCCCAGGGGTGCTCACAATACAACAGACTTCAAGGAGTGAGGAGGCGGGGCTCTGACAGATCGCCTAACATGAACCCTAATATTTAGCCAAATATTAAGAGGAAAGGGCTTGTGGAAAAATTGCTCTGGGGGAATGAATGAAACCTTTGTTTGCCGTGGGCTCAGCTCTGCCCCGCCGGTTTCTCTCTTTTATGAATGGGTTAATTATACCCACTTTTCAAAGCTAAGAAACCAGTTGCATAAGGCAGCATCTGAGTGGTTTTTGTTAAGGTTAAATGGGAATTATTGAGGGGAGAACAGACTGCAGTGCAGGCACAAGTGACCTTTCTGGGATACTTCCTGCCCTGGGGAATGGTTTCCCTTGCCATGATCACCCTTGAAAGTGGAGAATGGGGACGGAGGGCTCTGTTGAAGTGAATGCTGGGGGCCCCGGAAAGGCGAAAGTTTCTGACATCCAGAAACTCGCCCTGAAGGGGGCTAGACCCTTGGCAAAAATGCAAAGTTGGCCAAGTTTGTCTTAACTTTTCCTGCTGTCTTTTCTTTCCCTCTGAATCCCAACCCTTTCAATTTTCCACTTCTGGAGCCTGGTTCCCTCCTGCTCTCTAACCCCTCCCTCCCCTAGCAAAACCTGCTTGCTCTCAGGGAAGGCTCTGATAGGAATCATTTACCCCTTGCTGGGAATCTAAGTCACTCAGCTCTTTCTCCCAAGGGGATTTACGCTTTAAAGCCTAATCTCTCACTGGAATGACAGGCTTTGTCCCCTGGTAGAGGAATTTCAGGCATCAGTGGGTAGGAGGGGGAAAGAAGGAGGGGGCATTTGGAGGGTAGAAGGGCCTTTCCCTGTTCCCTGACATCATTCGATGGGGCCCAACTGCTCCATCTCTGGGTGAAGTCCATTCAACACAGGCTGTTCTCAGTGTCCCCATTCCTTGTTTTTTGTTTTTTCCCTTTTCCCCCCAGATTTGAGGGGCTTGATACTTGATTCCTTGGGAAAGAGATTCCTTTGGTGAAGTTCCACTCAGCAGGAAGAGGAAGGGGAGATGACCAGAGCTTTGGTGAGCTAGCCCTCTGGTAGCACCCATTAAGGCCATACCCACCATCACACACAAGTGTGAATGGATCAGAGGCAGCTCCAAACCTCTGAATGCTGGGTGGGGGGGTGGGGGCGAAACGAACAAGAAAACATAGCGTTAGGTGAAATCAGAAGCCCTTCTCACTCTCATACGCTCCAACCAGACAGGTATGGATGCAATTAAGAGAATGACTGAGGAGTTAGATGTTTCCATTTCCTCCTGTCTGTTTCATCTTTCTTAAATTAAAAGAAAAAATCGAGACTTTGATGCTGGAGAACCGACAAGACTTAGTGCTGGAAGGGACCATCTCCTCCAATGATCTTATTTTTTAGGGGAAGAAATGGTAGTCCAGAGGAGTCCAGTGATCTGCCCAGGGTCACATAGTAAGTGATGGAATCTAGATTTAAACATCCCCTGCCGCCAAAGCCTGGCACCTCCCTTCATATTAGTCTGAATTTGAGGAAGCCACGTTCCATTCTCTTTCTCCTGACAGTTTCTGTCATTCTTCTATCAGGGAACCCCAATTCTCCTGGACCTGGGGTAACTGGGGTTCCCTTATATTTCACCACAGACTCGGGGGAAGGAAAGGGGCGGGAGCTGTGATGATTTAAGGAAGTGTATTTCCCTCTCTCTTCCAATCAGGGAATTAGGGTGGGGGACTAGGGTTTAATATGCTTAAGTTTGGGTCAAAACTTCATTCAGAATTCTTGAAGTTTCAAAACTCGGGCTGGGATTCAGAACAAGGACAGAGGTCCTTGTGACCTTTTTGGCATTTCCTGTCTATTTCCCTTTCCTCCCCTTCTCAACGCCTCTCACCCTTTAATGCACCCTCCCTTCTCCCTCCACCCCCTCCCCCCCACCCCTTGTCTTTCATTCAGACCGGAATGTCCTCGGAAACCACACTGCCTTACTCTGGGTGTGTGTGGTGAGGGGGACAGGGGAGGCGGGAGGCGGATAGCTCTTATTCCTACGTCTGGGCTTGAACCAGGATGTTTTGAACGGATCTTAAAGGAAACAGTCATTCCCAAAAAGAAAAGGGCAGAAAACTTTTCTGAAGCCAGAAATGATCCCACAGAGCTAAGTCCTGGGTGAAAGTGCATCTGCCTCCTTGCACAATCTGAATTGCATTTCACTCGAGGGCCAGCTGGCTCCCTTCCTTCTAGTCACTTTTCGGAGTCTTGGCAGGAGGAAGTGTCCACTGGAACAGGAGCCCTTAGCTGAACTCCTGTCCTTCTATCAGAGTATCTACCTCTCTGTGAATGGGCTTTGCTTTTAGACCTAGGCACTGGGGAAACAAAACAAAACAAAATCAAACCAAACCAAAAGTGTGTGTGTGTGTGTGTGTGTGTGTGTGTGTGCGTGTGTGTGCGTGTGTGCGTGTGTGTGCGTGTGTGTGTGTGTGTGTGTATGTGTGTGTGTGTGGGAAAATTTCCTTTTGGGGTTGAGAGGGTGAGGGCTCAGTGGCTTCCTTTGATGGTCAGTTCACTGTGGCCGGATGGACAGAATGCTGGACTGGTAGAAACCTTAGAAAGACCTGTACTTGAAACTCATTCTCTGACCCACCTATTAGCTGTGTGATTGTGGGAAACTCCCAACATTGTGGGCCTCAGTTTCCCCATTTGTAAATGAGGATGTTGGTCTGTTATAGATGGTCTCTAAGATGGTCTTCTTGCTCTACACTATGAGGAATTAGGTGGTTGGTTTTCCCATTTAAGTATTATAAAGAGGGATTGGATGTGTGTTGTTTGGCCATACGTTGTACTCTCAAGGGGGAAACCAGTCTCTAATGTTACAAATGACTGAGTTAGGGTTTTGCTCCAGGGATCCGATGGTCATTCTCCCTTTTCCTGGTGCCAACATCTTCACATGACACAGATATATTGTGATCAAATACAAACTGGAAAAGCACACCACCACCATCACCACCACTACCACCACAACAACAATAACAGAGATGAGCTTGTCTATATTTAGAGAACTGGACGAAAACACCGAATCAATTAAAAAGGGCCTAAGTGCCTCTGGGAATCCCAGACCTAAGGAGGATGGGAGGGCTCCCATTTAATAAGAAGACCTGCTTTAAGACATCAAGGCTTTGTGCTTTTGTCAGGGTGGGCATCATCTTCCCCAAAGTTGATGGGTGGTCTTCAGTAATTGATGAAGCTGAAAAGTTCACTCCTCTGAAGCCAACCTGGTGATGTGTTTCTGAACCTCATTGGGCTGATCTTCAGAGCATAAACCTACTTTCTGCTGCTTCCCACTCTTGAAAACCTTCTTAACTTGGTAAGAGACCTTCTAGAACTTGGTCCCCACTGCCGTTGCCGTGGGAAACTTCCATAGACCTCTACAACCCAGTAGGCCCTCAGAGTAGGACTTCTGAAGAGACTATTAGTTTTAATAGTAGACTGTGAGGTGGTGTGATGCATGGAATGGTCGGCTTGGGGTCAGGGATCCCTGAATTCAGATCCGGCCATAGACACTTACTAGCTCTGGAGAAGTCAAGTCAGGTAACCAGACTCAGTTTTCTCATCTATAAAATGCATCTAATAATAGCACTTACCTTCCACCATTGTTGTAAGGATAAAATCAGATAATATGTGCAAGCACTTTTCTTTACCTTAAATCAGTCTATTAATATTTTATTGTAGCTCAGTCATGTTTGACTCTCCGTGACCCCATTGGGGTTTTCTTGGCAGAGATACTGGAGTGGTTTGCCATTTCTTTCTCCAGTTCACTATCTAGGTGAGGACACTACGGCAAATGAAGTTGAATGACTTGCCCAGGGTCGCTAGTAAGTATCTGAGGCTGGATTTCAACTCATGAAGATTTGACTTTAGACCCGGCATTCTATCTACTGTGCCTCAGAAATACTAGATATTCTAATAGTTCACTAATAATAATAATAATAATAATAATACAGTTTTATAAAGCACTTTATGGTTCATAAGGGGCTTCACTTGCAACACATCTCTGATGTGAGTAACCTGAATATCATCATTCCCATTTCACAGAGGAGAAAATTGAAGCTCAGAAAACTTGAAATAATTTCTACAGCTAGAAAGTATCAGTTCTTGAAGCTGAACCCAGATCTTCTGACTGAGTTCTGTGCCTTTGAGAGGCTTACAATCAGAAAGGCAAGATCTACACATGGGACCATTATGGAACACTACGAGACAGTTAACTAATTGTGCTAAAATGTTATGGAACAATAAATGCACTGGGGTTCAGAAAAGGGAGCGCTCATGTATACTCCAGAGGAACCATAGCCAGTTAGAGCTGATCTAGGACTTTGGAGGTCATATAAGCCAACCCCCTCCTTTGAATCTCAGATCCAAGGAGGATAGAAAAGCTCCCATGCAATGATAAGAATTCTTTCTTTTTTTTATTAAATTTTTTTAGTTTACGACACTCAGTTCCACAAGTTTTTGAGTTCCAAATTTTCTCCTCCTCCTTCTCCTCCCCCCTCCCCACCAAGACAACATGTAATCTGATATAGGTTCTACATATATCTTCACATTAAACTTCTTTTCCCAATAATCAAATTGTAAAGAAGAATTATAACCAATGAAATGAACCAAGAGAAAGATGTAACAAAACCGAAACAAAAAGAGAGAGAGAGAGAGCAAATAGTTTGCTTCAATCTCCATTCAGATTCTGTAATTCTTTCTCTGGATGTGGATAGCCTTTTCCATCATGAGTCTTTTGGAGCTGTCTTAGAACCTTGCACTGTTGAGAAGAGCCAAGTCTATCAAAGTTAGTCATCACAGAAGTAATGTGTCTTTGGTTGTGTATAATATTCTTCTGGTTCTGCTCCCTTCACTCATCATCAGATCATATAAGACTCTCCAGGTTGATAAGAATTATTTCAAGAGAAAACTGAAGCACAGAGATGGGAAATGATTCATGCCTGGTAATATAATAGTTTAATCTGAGCGCTGGGGCTCTGAGACCCCAATGCTAATCCAGTCCTCTTTCTATAATATCAGGAGGACTTCTAGAAGCAGGAGGCATGGTGGGATGGGTAGGACTTCAATAGGCAAGAGAAGGAGGGAGAATATTTTAGCATGAACAGAGAGACAGAAGCAGAAGCAACATAGATCCGCAATTGCCAGGTCCCCGAGAACTTTTTGGGGGGCTGCAAGGTCAAAACTGTTTTCATAATAATAAGATATTTTCATTTCAAATATGGTAAATATTGATAGACATAAACAAAGACTCCTTGGGGTCCTCAATAATTTTATAGAGAGTAGTGGGGTCCTGAAGTAAAAAAAAAGGTTTGAGAATCACTGGCAAAGAGAGTGTGTGTGTGTGTGTGTGTGTGTGTGTGTGTGTGTGTGTGTGGGCACACTATGAGAAACATAGGGTGACTGAGTAGAGAAAAAAAAGCTAGAGAAACAGAGATCCAGACTATTGGGGGATAGGGGATGGTCCTTTGGTCTACATTTCAAAGTCAGAGCCAATGTCTTGTTGTCTAGGACAGCAGGCTAAAGTTTCAATGTTTCCCTTCTCCTTTGAAAACAGGAAGTTGAAACAGGCCATTGCAGAGGTGGTTTGCATAGTATCAGAGGAGTGAGAGATGCACATTTCCCCAATGACCCATTAGGCTCTGTCCATTCCCAGTTCCGGTTTTAAATGTTCCTCATAATCATTGGAAGCAAATTGACATTTGGAGTCTCTTGGTTTATAACCCTTCCACCTTTGAAAGATAAGACTCACCCAGAGTTTTCCAAAGTATTTCTTTATTTCTGTTTTAAAGGATGATAAAGAGACATGTTGGCTTTGCCAGCACTAGAATGAGAATCAGAGAGCTTGAGTTTGAATTCTGATTCTTCTGTTTGCTCCCCATGACTTTGGACAGATTGCTTTATGTCTTTGGGCCTCAGTTTCCTCATTAAGTAATTGTTTGGAATAGATAACCTTGGAGGGCTCTTCTCATTTGAAATCCTATAATACAAACAGAATCACATAATTTTAATTTGGAAAGGAACTCGGTGGCCATCTGGTCCAACTCACACCCCCCAGAGAATCTGCCCCATAACAAGCCTGGGAAGTGGTCATCTACCCTTGAGGAAGGCTATTCCATTTTTATATAGCTCTAACTATCAGGAAGTTTTTCCTTATATCTAGCTGAAATTTGTTTCTTGGAATTTCTACCCATTGGCCCTTTTTCTATACTCTAGGCAAGTAGATGATATCTAAGTCACCTGGCATATGGCAGCCCTTCAGATAGTTGCAGGCATTTATCATTCCCTCCTTTCTCCCCATCCTGACTCATCTGGTTAAATAATCCTGTTTTGTTCAACTCATCCTTGTATATTTTAGACTCAAGGCCTTTTGTAGTATTGGTTATTCTCCCCTGGACACTTACCACTTCATCAATAACCTCTCTAAATTGTTACACCCAGAACTGAGTCCAGTACTCCAGATGTAGTTTGGCTAGGCCAAGTACAGAGGGAGTATCAACTTTTCGTTTCTGGAAGTTATGTCTTTGTTACTGCAGCCCACTGATGGTGTTAGTAGCAATGGAGATTAGGTGTGCCAAGCACTTGTCATTTTGGGCTGGAATAGAAGCCTAGATGGGGGTTAGGGGGAGAAGCTAGCTGGTTCAGTGGATAGAACACTGAGCCTGAAATCTAATCTCAGACTCTTGGTAGCTGTGTGATCCTGGGCAAGTCACTTAACCTCTGTTTGCCTTAATCTGCTGGACAAGAAAATGGTAAACCACTCCAGCATCCTTTCCAAAAAACCCCCACGGACAGTAGGGTCCACGGGGTCCTGAAGAGTCACAAAGGATGGAATGACTGAACAACAAATTAGCCTAGTGGGATGGAAAGAGCCTTGGGTTGGCAGTCACAGTGACCTAAGCTCTCTCCTTAGCCCCACCATTAACCCTCTGGGTGCCCTAGACCAAGTCGCTTCATCTTTCTTAGCCTCCGTTTCATAATTTGTGAAATTTAGGGGTTAGAGTCGATTGATAAGATGTTTGTAATCTCTAGTTGTTGAACTGAACTGAGCTTAGCAGAGCTGACTCACCCACAATAAGCAGTTCTTGGTGTTTGGTTTTAGAATAATCCGGTCTGGTTTCTCTTGGCTAGGGAAAGATGGGCAGAGTGGCCTCTGACGGTTTAAAGGTGTCAGGAGATGTAGAATTGGGAGGGATTTCAAAACCATTTCTACGATCCTTCATTTTCATAGATAGAGAAATAAATGTAGGGAAATTCATAGATAGGGAAATTCCAATCTCAGCTCTTTGTGGAGATCACAATAGCTAGCTTTTATAGAGCCCATTGAGGTTTTGCAAATCACTCTGGAGGTTATCTTATTGGATCCTCACAGCTACCCGGTGAGGTACACAGTATCATTATCCCCATTTACAGACAGGAAGCCAAGTCCAAGAGAAGCTAGGTGACTTGTCCAGGGTCACCTCCCGTATTTCCCCATGTGTAAGGTACACCCTTTTCCGAAAAATTTGGTGTCTAAAAACTGGGTGCATCTTATACAATGGTTGTAGAATTTTTACTTGCATTTCCTGCTTTTTTGTGCTTGTTTTGCGCTCATTGTTGTAGATATTTTTATTTGCTTTTCCCGCTTTTACACATTTGTCATCTTTGCTCTCAGTTTTGCATTTGTTACCGGTATATTAGGTTATGTTTTGCCACGTTCTGCCCAGAAATGGCTCAGAAAAGATTTTTGTTCAGTGCTGAATTCAAGTTAAAAGTGATCCAGTTTGCAAAAGTGGATGGAAATTGTGCTTCTGAACGTAAGTTTGGTCCTCTTCCAACTGAGAAAACAATCCGAGACTGGCTACGGGAAGAAGAAACCCTACTGAAAACGCCAAGGCAGAAGAAGGCCACGAGAGGCAAGTCAGCAAAATGGCCTGATTTAGAGAGGGAATTGAAGGTATGGATTGAAGAGCAAAGGGCAATTGGAATTCCTGTGTCCACAAAGATGGTTCATCATGAGGGAAGAAGAATTGCTGACGAAAAAGAAGTTACTGATTTCAAAGGAGGACACAACTGGTGCTTCACGTTCATGAAATGGAATGGACTAAGCATGTGTACATGTGCCATACTTGCCCAAAAGATGCCTGAAAGCTATGAGCAGAATTTCATTGTTTTGTCATTCAATGTTGGAAGACACATCAGTTTGAGTTGGGACAGATTGCAAATATGGACAAAGTTCAATAACTTTATGTAATACTCTTTTTTTCAAATTTCAGGCCCCAAAATTAAGGTGCGTCTTATACATGGGGAAATACGGTAACTAGTAAGTATCTGAGTAGGGATTTGAACTTGCACCTGCCAAGTCCCATGCCCTACCCACTGTGCAACCCCACTGGTGAGGCTCTTCGTTCAATGGGACAACTCACAAGGTCTAAAGCTCTAACGCTCTTTTCATTATTCTATTCTTATTTCCCAGCGGACACAGTATTTTCCTCCCAAAGTGAACTTGGGTCCTGGGCTTAAGGGGAGGTCGCTGTGATCCAAGGTTCCTGACTCTTACTCCCCAATATGCCCGGTTCCTTGGGGGAAGAAGTAGACCTGCCACCTCCCCCATCACCATAGGGCAACCTCTGAGAGCTAACTCAGACAAATGGAAAGAGCATGAGAGATGATATTAGGAGGAGAACATAGGAGGCAATGAATTAAGAGTGCAGAAAGAGCCGTGGATTCTCAGACATGGCCACTGTGGCTTAACTATATATACAATACAGAGAACTCAGGGATGTACTGATAAATGTTTAACAACTGGCTCACAGGAAAAAATATGGACATATAACCCACTTTTAAATTTAACTGCATTATTAACACTTCCTCCATCACTTTCTTAAGCCTAGAACAATAAATCAAGCCCTGATATGTAGCATTTGCCAATTTCTGTGATGTAAATGCTCACACTGAAAATTTAACAATCAGCTCTCAAGGGTTGATGGAGCTCCAGCACACTCTTGACAGAACTTCTGCTTGGAATGGGGGTAGTGGTGGTAGGTTATTTGGCAATGATATGTACAATAAAAATTAGCATCAATAAAATATTTTTAAATGCATGGAAGAATAAACGTGGAGAAAGGGGCACACAAAGAGCAGCGTTGGCATTACCTTGTTAAATTATTATTGTTGTTTGGTCGTGTCTGACTCTTCCTCATCCTGCATATTACTGGAGTGGTGTGTCATTTGCTTCAATAGTAGATTAAGGCAAACAGTGGTTAAGTGACTTGCCCAGGGTCACACAGCTAGTAAGTGTCTGAGGCCGAATTTGAACTCACATCTTCCTGACTAGAGGCCCAGTGTTCTATCTGCTGAGCCACCTAGCTGCCTCTCAGCATAAATTATACATACATATATCAAAAACAAAACAAAACAAACTGTATGCAACACTTCATAGTTTCTTTATAGCCCTCCTTGTTCATCTTAGTATGTTGAAATGCTTATGTTTGCTGATGACCAATAACTTCACAATAAAAAAAACAATATGTTTACACACATACACATATATGTGTATATATCCATATCATATCCATATCCATATCTATATCCATATCCATATCTATATCTACATCTATATCTATATATCTACATCTATATCTGTATCTATATCTATATCTATATCTATAAAATTTAAAAATAGGGAAAGAACCTTGAGAATCAGAGGACCTAGGTTGGAATCTTCTGTCACTGAATAGCAGTGTGGGCTTAGGCTGATCACTGCCTAGCTTTTGGCCTCAATTTTTCACCTTTAGCTTGAGCTTGGACTCAATCATTTCCAAGGTCACGGATAGCCTATTATTCTCTCTTTTAGCATCAGCATGGTATATTGAAAAGAATGTTGGAATCTTGCCAGGGGAGGAGTAAGGATTCAAACCCAGAAGCCCTGGACAAGTCACTTAACTTCTTTGAAACTCAGTTTCCTCATTTGTAAAATGAAGGTATTAGGTGACTTGAATCTCCTATGATAACTTTGGAAGTAGAAATGGGCATCTAGTCCACCCTACCTCTGCCCTCCACACCTCAGTTGGGAACTTCTCTAAGGTATCTTTGCCTCCTCCCCTCCCTCCCTTCTTTCAAGGGAAGGGGTCTCACCTGGGTAGGCATTTCAATTGTGTTAATTGGCTAAGGTGTTTTCTCCACAGGCATAGTTATAAGAAATTAAACCAAAAGCGGCAGCAATGAAGGAAACAGAATTGGGTCCAAATCATTCATGATCTGCCCAACCTTTCTTCCTATTTCTCTCCTCCCTGGTGTTAGAGTCAGAGGGTCCTGAGCTTCTCATTGGATTTTAATTCACTTCTATGGTGGTTGGGGAGGGAGGTGAGAAGGGGGCTGTGAGGACACTTTCTCAAGGCCTCTTGCGGCTCTGGCCTTCCATAAGTCGGATTCGGAGCACCCTGGGTGAAAAGGATAACCGTTCTCGTCCAAGTGAAATCCCATTATAAAAACCTCCATGAGGCATCTACTTTCATTTTTCATGGGGAGTAGAAGGCAGTTATAATTGACTACATTGCTAGAAATCACATTGCCAATCTGCAGGAGCCAGAGATCAAACAGGACCAGTGCCCAGCCTCTCTATAGTGAATCATCAAGGGAAAATCAGGCTGGGAGGCTTTGAAGGAAAAGAGGGATGTGCCACCCAGCCCACTTTCTCTCCTTCTCCACTCCACCCCCCCAGCCCCTAAACTCTTCCTTTAGAGACCAGGAAGAGTTTGTTTGGATTGGCATGGTGGGAATCAAGGGAGGTGTTTTTGCTAGGAACAATGAAATGAAGAGAGATGAGAGATGCTGATGGCCAGTTGATGGCAGAATATGTCAGTAAAAGCCTCAGCTCTGTTCAGTGCAATCCTCTCCTTTCACAGATGAGTAAACTGAGGCATAGAAAGGTTAAGTGACTTGCCTATTGCATCATTAGTATCTTAGATAAGATTTGAACCTAGATCCTAAAGTCTCCAAATTTAAAATTCTGCCTACTATACTGGCCTCAGACACTGTGTGACCCTGACCAAGTCACTTTATCCTGTTTGCCTCAGTTTCCTTACCTGTAAAATGACCTGGAGAAGGAAATGGCGAACAGCTCTAGTATCCTTGTCAAGAAAAGGCCAAATGGGGTCATGGAGAGTCAGACATGACTGAAGGGACTGAACAACAAAAACCAAACTGGTTATCTAGTATAACCTCTTCCTCCTAAAGATGAAACAGATTAAAGGTCAGCACAAATTCAAAAAAAGGAGGATTCCTTTGTCTTATAGGATTGCCCATCTTTTTTTTCACTTTTCATTCACTTTATTTTCATTTTTTAATAATATTTTATTTCCCCTCAATACATGTTAAAACAGTTTTTAATATATATTTTTTAAAGTTTTGACTTGCAAATTTTATCCCTCCTTTTCTCCCTCCCCTCTGCCTTCTCTAACACAGTAAGCAAGGATTGCTCATCTTAGACAGAATGAGCTAATCTGTGTTAGGCCCTTTGTACCTTAAAGGTGCTTTATAAATGTCAGCGATTAATATTCATTGCAGTCAAATCCATTATGCACTGACTAATCCTTGGGGTAGAGAAGAGTTTTGTTGTAGAGAATCCTTTGCTCTAATGAGTCTTAATGTAATAAACAACCTCTTCAGACCATAAATGTGGCAGTCTTATAATAGCTAGCATTTATAAAGCGATTTAAGGTTTGCAAAGCACTTTACAAATCCTCAAACCTCAGGAGGTATTATAATCCTCATTTTACAGGTACGGAAACTGAGGCAGACAGAAGCCAAGTGACTTGCCCAGGGCCACACAACTCCTAGGTGTAAATAATTCTAATCAAAATGAGACAGTAACATAAACTGTGGTTTTTGCAAGTTAGGTAAGAGCTATATTGAATATATGAATATATTCTACATGTAGAATATTTTTACACGTGCTCCTAATATTTATTAACACTAATTTAACACTAATTTCTACATTTGCAATAACAGATACCATTTATGCAGTGCTTTAAGATTTCAAAAATGCTTTACACACATGGTCCCATTTGATTTTCAGAACAACCCTGTAAGGTTAGGACTGTAATTACTAATATCCTCATATTATATGTGACTAAACTGAGGCTTGGAAAGGTAAAGTGATTTGTCTAAGGTCACATAGCATGTAAAGCGTCCCAGAAGGGATTTGAACCCAGGTCGCCCTGATGCCCTGATCAAATGAGATAGGCAGATACATTGTGAAGTGGATAGAGTGCCAGATCAGGAACCAGGAAACCCTGAGTTCAAATCCGGACTCAGACGCTTACTAGCTGCGTGTCCCTGGGGTAGTCCTCAACTCCCTTTGCCTCAGTCTCCCCATCTGTAAAATGGGGATAATAATAGCGCCTAACTCCCAGGGTTGTTGTGAGGCTCAAATGAGATAATAACTGTAAAGTGCTCAGGGCTGTGCCCGGCACTATGTGAATGTTAGCGATTATTATTGTATTAGTAAGCAGCTTAGCACAATTCCTGGCACACAATGGGTGCTGTATAAAAATGCTTATTGTCTTGCTCTCTTCCTGCCTTCAAATCTAACACAGTAGATTCTTACCCTTACACACATGTAGATCAGCTTATTAACGTTATCTGATCTGTGAACAAGATTTCAAAAGATTTGAAACCTATAAATGATTACGTAAAATATTCCAAATCACTGTTTATGATAACATATTCAAATTAAAAATAACTTCAAAGTTTCAATTCGCTCTATGCAAATTGGCAAAGACAAAAAAAATGGGAATACTCAATGATGGAAAGACTGTGGGAAGACAGGCACACAAATGCACTATTGCTGGAGCTGTGGAGTGGGCCAACCATTCTGGATTTCAATTTGGAATTGTAATATAAGGGACTCGATTGTCTGTCTCTTTTGATCCAGAAAGCTCACTGCTAGACATATTGCCCAAGGAAGTAAGAGACAGAAATAGAGGTCCAATATCAGTTAAAATATTTACGTCGGCACACTTTGTGATAGCAATGATTTAGGGGTGAAAAGTGAGTATTCACTGGTTGGAGAATGGCTGAAAAAATAATGAAATATGAATGTAATGGAATATTATTGGGCAGTCACAAAGGAAACACAAACAAAACTCAAAGAAATGTGGGAAGACTTACATGACATAGTCTAGTGAAGCAGAGCAATAGAGCAAAGAAATGGAGCTCTGGGAAATGGGAAGTCCACAGGAGGTTTTGGAGAAAAGATAATGAAGTGTACACATGCTCTCGGATGCCTGAGAGGTGGGAGACTACTAGGAAAGAATATGGTATATACTGTCAGACAAGGTTACTGTGGCAGATTTTTGTATAATTGCATTCCTTTGTCACTAGGGAGGTTTCAGTCTAAGGACAGATGAGAAATGACTATGATGATGGAAGACATCAATAAAATGAATATTAAAAATTAGCTACACTGGACAATTTTAACAACAGACAAATGAATGGTGTTGGGATGGGAATCTGTTACAATGAAGTGAAATGTGGGCAGACCAATGACCCTTCTGCCATCTACTCCACATCTCCAAAACGAAGTACAGGCTTTTTTTTATTTAATGTGGGTTTTTTTTTTTTTAAAGACACATTTCCTCTTTCTTTTTTCAGGTCTGGAGTCATTAAGCAGGGATTAGCTGGATAAATAGAGGAAGTGATTTTTAAACTGTTTGCAAACTTAATGTGAAGAGCCCAGCCTTGCAAATTATCATGTCTAATCAGAGGCCCGCGCTTCACTGCTCCAGTAATTGTACCAGTATTCGTCAAATTCTTGTTGTCTCCTCATTAGCCAGGAAAAGGAGACTCAAGATGTACTTCATTAGAGGATCCTGAAAATGTATGGTAAGTGGAGAGGCAGAACTGTGCAGAGAAAGGGGAGAGAGGAGACAGGAGAGAGGGGAGAAAGGAGGTGGGATAGAGAGGAGAGGGAGAGAGAAGAAAGAGGAGAGGGGCAGAGAAGAAGGAGAAGGAGAAGAAGAAGAAGAAGAAGAAGAAGAAGAAGAAGAAGAAGAAGAAGAAGAAGAAGAAGAAGAGAAGAAGAAGAAGAAGAAGAAGAAGAAGAAGAAGAAGAAGAAGAAGAAGGAGGAGGAGGAGGAGGAAGAGGAGGAGGAGGAGGAGAAGGAGAATAAGAAGGAGGAGAAGAAGAAGGAGAAGAAGAAAAAGAAGAAGAAAAATGGAGAAGAAAAAGAAGAAAAATGAAGGAGAAGAAAAAGAAGAAGAAAAAAGGAGAAGAAAAAGAAGAAGAAGGAGAAAAAGGAGAAGGAGGAGAAGAAGGAGAAGAAGGAGGAGGAGGAGGAGAAGAAAAGAGACAAGGGTGACAGCAGAGTGGGGAGTTGGGGGAGAGAAGAGAAGAAAGAAAGAAGAGAGGAGAGAGTAAGAAAGAGAGGGAGGCATACAGACACAGAGGCAGAGAAGAAAGAGAGAGACAGAGAGGCAGAGAGAGACAAAGAGAGGGAGAGGAAAAAGGGGAAGGGTGGGGAGAAGGGAGGGAAGGAGGAAAGAAGGGGGAAAGAGAGGGGGCAGAGAGGGAAGAGAAGAAAGGGGGAGGGAGAGGGAGAGGGAGAGAGAGTAGGTTGATTCACATTTGAGCCATTTGTAAATTTTCCTGGTGGGGGTGAGGGGGTGGTGTCAGATAGAAAAGGCGCGTGGGAGAGACTTTGATCAGGGAACAGGGTCCACTTACTAGTTGTGCAACCCTGATGAAGTCATTTTGCTCCCGAGTTGCCACGCCTGTCCAATGCCTGCTCTCCCAGAGCTTCTCAGAGGATGCACAAGATAGGTCTGTCCTTGAGTTTCCAGTATTGAGCGCTTTACTTTGGATGAGAGATTTAGAGCTAGAGGAAAGCTAGAGGCCACTGAGTACCTGAGGGGAGGGGGAAAATTAAGGCACAGAGACATCGTTCAGAGTCACACAGCTAATGTCCGAAAGTGAGTTTAAACCCTGGTCTTCCTGAGTTGGGATCCAGTGACTCGCCCACTTCCACCTCTCATGTGAATGATACCGTGAAGACTATTTTCTATATTTAGCACCAGGAAAGAGGACTTGACTTCCCACAGCAATTCAGAGCCATTTTTTGGTCCTGAAAGGCCTTCGGTGACCCAGGTAGCCTGACTAGTTCTCCAGCTGGATTCAATCTGGCCTGCTGATCAGAGAGGGAGAGGGTATTGGAAATTTTGGTTCACGGGTCTCCAGTCTTTAGCCATGTCATTTGTATAAACAAAGAGGAAACAGCAGCTCATATTGGGTCAGCAGCGAGGAATTATTAGTCAGATTCACAGATCATGGTACCATCTTCATGCCTGTCCTCCTGCTCACGAACAATTCGTTGTTGGCTAATTGTTCTTTTCTGCCTCGGCTGGTATCTGGTCTAACTCTGAAGAGTTCTTGTCAAAGGGAATTCTCTGAGCCCCCCCCGCCAGTGCAGTGGCCCCCGCTGTGTTTCTCGACGTCTCCAGATACAGCCTGGATGCACTTCATTGCACAGTATCCAATTGATCTATCCTGGGAAGGAGAAAAGGCTGAGCTGGCTCCCTGGGGATGCCCAGGCTGTGGTTCCAGGGAGTCTAGGTGCTTCTGAGCCAGGACTCAGGCCGCTAATGGATTGAAAATGGATTTGGAACTGATGCCACAGTTTCTCTTAAACGTAGAGTTCAATGTATTAAAGGCTATTTGTTTTCTTTTATAACTTCCATGCAGTAGGTTTGCTTTTAATCAGGAACTGGTTACACACATTGATTTCACTTTGCTTTTTTTTTCAGTAGTAGCTAAGAAGTGACCAGAAGCTAGCTATCTTCTCAGCTGAACCTGGGGCAAGGAGAGAGAGGTGTGTCAGTGTCCAGAAAGGCTCCTTCAATTGCATTCAACAAGCCTGTATTTATTAAGAGCCTACTATGGGCGTGCCATAATGCAAGGTGCTACTGATACAGACAAAAATCCAACAGCCCCTGCCCTTGAGGTGCTTACAGTCTCCTGGAGTAGGGGGATGAGAGATGTAACAATGTGTACACAGATAAATTTACTGTCATTTCAGGAAAAGGGAAAAGAATGGCAGGCCCATTGAAACACCTGCCTCTAAAAAAAGCTGCTTTTACTATTTAATCTGGAGACCTCTCTCCATCCCCTCCTGCCCCCCTGCCCCAAATATAAGCTCTTTGGAGGCAGGACCTCTTTTCTTCTTTCTTTTCTATTTTCTCTTCTCTTTTCCTCTCTTCTTTTCTTTTTTCCTTTCTTTGCTTTTCTCTTCTCTCTTTTTCTTTTCTTTCTCTTCTCTTCTCTTTTCTCTTTTTCTTTTCTTCTCCTTTTTCCTTTTCTTCTCTTTTCTCCTCTCTTTATTTCTTTTCCTTTTTTATTCCTTTCCCTTTCTATTCTTTTTCTTTTTTCTTCTTTTTGTTTTCCAGTGTCTAACATGGTGCTTTGTTCATCGTTGGCATTTACTTTTGTTGTTGTCCAGTTGTTTCAGTCACTCTTTGGGATTTTGTTTGGGGTCTTCTTGACAAAGATTCCAGAGTGGTTTGCCATTTCCTTCTCCAGCTTGTTTTTACAGATGAGGAAACTGAGGCAAACAGGGTTAAGTGACCCAGGGTCACACATCTAGGAAGTGTCTGAGGCCAGATTTGAACTCAGGAAGATGAATCTCCTTGACTCCAATCCTGGCACTCTATCGTGCACTTAAATGGGGCACTTAATAAGCACTTAGTAAATGCTTATTAAATTGCATGGGATAAAGGGCCAGTACATTTCATGAATGCAAACAAGCACTAAAATGCAACCTCTCTGAGTCCAAGTGTTTGGGACTGTTCCAACCTCATCACTTTGTGGATGAGAAGATCCATGTCTCTTACTGCCCTGAGGTTTGGAGGAATGGAGTAACTCATCTAAGGTCCCATAATGATCACCTCTGCTACCTTTGTTTCCATATTCCCTCTGCCTAGAATGCTCACCTCCCTCCTTTTCACCTAACACTTTCCTGCTCTTCCTTTAAATCCCAGATCAAATGCCACCTCCTCCAGGCAGCCTTACCTTAGTACCCCCAAATTAATAATCTTTTCCCTCTTCAGGCTTCACATAGCACTTTGAATACAACTCCCTCATGCATTAATGTAGTATTGTAGTTATTTTCCTAAAGGTTGTATCTTCCTAGAAGACTGTGAGCTCTGGGTGCTATGTGTTATTTAAACTTTGCACTATTCCAGTCCTACCTAGCAAAATACTCTGCACACAGTAGGTCTTCAAGGAATGTTTGAGTAATGGAACTGAATTGGGTTGAACCGAAGGGCCTCATTGATTAATCAACTGGTTTTGAGCCTCATCCTTAGGTTGCTAAATAAACTGGAGAAGCAAACCTCTTTCCCCATACTCTTTTTGAGCACCTCTCTCAGCATCAAACTCTTGAGTTTTATACAATTAAATAACATCAATGTTATTGGCTATGTAATTTGTTAACAATGTACCAAACAATATGAAGGTATATTTAAATACTTCAACAATATATCTCAGTGAGAAAAAAAAACATATCCAGAATGACCACTAACCAACAATTTCAACTACTGACTTCTCAGTTCTAGAAGCAGTCCAACCACTAAACAGAATTCTTTTCATAATATTTCTGAACAAGAGTTAACTTGATCTCCCAGCAAAAACAGTCTCATAACTTTTTCTCTTTGTATCTCTCACAGTATCTCTCAGGAAATACATTCTATTAGTCCTTTATCTCTGTGCTCAAACAGTCTCTCTCTAGTCATGACAGAAGCAGGAATGATGGATGGAAGTTGCAGACAGGTACAATTAGGCTGGATGCAAGGGAAATCTTCCTAATAATTAATTAGTGCTATCCCAAAGTGGAATGAGTTATCTCGGGAGGAAGTTCATTCCCCTTCCCCGAAGGACTTCAAACCAAGGTTACATAATCCCTTCTTGGGGATATTAGAACAAGGGTTCTCCATCCAGAATGTGTGGTACTAGTTGGCCTCTGTGATATCCGCCATTGCTGAGATCCTGGGAATCTGTGGTTCTAGTCTTAGCCTTGCTGCCGACTCTTCATTCCATGTAACTACCCTGCCTCCTCAATCAATCAATGATTTCTTGAGCGTTTAGCATATTCAAGAGCCTGAATCCGTGATGGTTACAAAGACGAATAAGCTGTAATCATCTGCTTCATGAAGCTTACACTTTAGTGGGGGGGGGGAGCCACAAATGAAACCCAAGAAAGTACCAATAGAAGAAATGAGGTGCCTATTGAAATAAGGCAGTGTGTGCTCCGTGTCAGCTGAATCTGAAGTCTGAAGAAATCCAGGGAGGGGAGTGATCACTGTGGTACATGGTGGTTAGGGAAGGATCCTTGGAGGAGATACAAATTAACTGGAGCTTTGAAGGATAGGTAGGGTTTGAACAGTTGAGCAAGGAGAAGGGCATTCTAGGCTGTGGAATGGAGTGAAAAAAGGCAAAAAATCAGGAATACTCAAGGATTTCACTCCTGAATACCGGTGGCCACATCCCCCAAAAGACATCAGCAAAGCCTGGAGGGTGGCCATGGTTTAACGTACTAGTTATGCTACCATACATGATGACTCACTTTTGGTGCAGGATGGGGTAACTATGTTTAGCACAGCCCACAGAAGGTGGTAGAGTTCACTTGAACCTCACTTTCACTCTTCCAGAAACTCCCTTCAGGAACCTACATTTTAAGATAATGGCAAAGTGAGGGAGACAGGAGATACAGTGGGCTCTCTTTTCACATCAGCTGCATAAATGCATTTGTCTAATAATGCTTTTTGAAAGTGATTATTACGATTAATGTTTCAGTGTTGGTATCAGGGCTGTGCTGAGGCTATGGTTAGTGTGGACATATTAAGCTCCTAGAACTGTATCCTCATCTAAATGTTGCTCTCTCCTGCCCCAGAACAATAAAAAAAAAATTGAGGAGCTAAGGGAGAGGTAAGCATCAATCAACAATCATTTAATTGAGTAGCTGTGCGCATGGAATTGTGCTTGGAATTGGATATGAAGTATAAGACAGTGGTTCCCAAACGTTGAACTATGGACCAGAGTTGGTCTGTTACATTTTTTGTTGGCCTGAAAAACTTCTGCCACCAAAGACTGATACTTCTTTAAAAGTATGCTAAACCCTAAAAAGCATAAAGTTAAAACAAAAATTAACCTTTAGATCTCTAGAGCTTATCTCCAGATCTCAGTTTCTTCATCCATAAAATGAAGAGTCTGGACCAGGTTATCATTATTAATAATAATGCTAATGGCTAGCATTTGCATAGTGATGTAAAGTTTCAAAGCTCTTCCCCTATGCTATGGAGTTTGGTGGGCTAAGTCATGCTCCTAAGGAAGAGGACTTCATCTTTTAAAATTACCACTGATATCTCTTTCCCCTTGGCCACATACCTGGAGTGTGAGCAGTCTATAGGTACTAAAGACAAAGATGATAATGGTGATGATGGTTAATGACCCTTAGCCAAACAGCCTTGTTTCTCCTAGTCTTATACAAATGACCTCTACTATCTTTACATAGCATCATGGAACCCAAGAATTGGAAGGGATCTCAGTGATCATCAAATCCAGCCCCTACGTGCAACATGAGTCTCCTCTACAACAACCCCAGCAACTAGAGATCCAGTCTCTGCTAGACTATCTCTGATCACCTCCTGAAAGAACTCTTCCTAATTTCAGACAGTTCTGTTAGGAAGATCTCCCTTAGGTTGAGCTGAAATCTGCTGACTCTACTCTATGTTCCTCATTTTTAAATCTTCCTGTCCAGGTCTCAGCATTTCTATCTCATATTGTCCTTGTTTTATTGCTTAGGGAGATTGACTCATTCGCTCTTATTCCCCCTTGCTCTGGCCCAGAAATTTTGAAATGTTTTGGTTTTAGGACCCATTTACGTTCTTAAAAATTATTGAGGACCGCTAAAGAACTTTTGTTTATATGGGTTACTATATTAGAAATTAAAATTTTAGTACCATCGTGAAAATAGTTTTGACCTTGTGGATTTCTTTCAAAGTCTTAGGAATCCCCAAGGGTTTCCTGGACCACAATGTGGGAACCATTGCTTTACCTTATAAATGGGTATCTGCATTTTAAAAGCAGCCTGGAGAGGACAATGATTAACATAAAGGCTTTATTTGCTAATAGTGGCATTTCGGATACTGTGACATCTGTGACTTGTGAATGATGGAATTTTGGCTACCATGACATCTCAGTAAGGAAAGTAGTTGGGGGCAGGAAGTCTTTTATGTTGCCATTCACATATCATATAACATGTAATCTATTCTGCCTTTGTCTAAGTCTGGCTCTGGATGTGGGGATCATGAGTTTTGAACTGGAAGAAACCTTATAGAACATTTAGCTTAAACCTCTCATTTTTATAGATGAAGAAACTGAGAAGAGGTTGAGTGTCTGGCTCCAAGTTGCAATGGAAGAATGAGGATTTGAATCCAGTTCCTCTGACTTTAAGTAGAGTGTTCTTTCCTTTATGCTGCCTGGACTCCATGTAAAGTTCATGTGGTTGGTTGTTGTCCTTCATCCTTGAAGATGACCAAAATGACATCACTACGGTAGAGTCAAGACAGTGAAAAGAACATTGGTTCTGGAGTCAGAGGACCTGGGTTCAAGACCTACTTCTGATGCTAACTATCTGTGTGATCTCAGGCAAATCGCTTAGCCTCTGGATCTCAGTTTCTTATCTGTAAGATGAGGGAGTTGGACTAGATGGCTTCTGGAGTGTCTTCCAGTTCTAGATCTATGAGCCAATGATCACAGTGGAGAAAGGATGCTTGATCTTCAGAAATGGAATTGGGATCTCACAGAAGCAGGAGTCTTCAGAAGCCCAGGACTCCTCACCCCCACCTGAGCTGAGCCAGAATTCAGCAGGAAGAAATATCCTTAGGGCCTAGCAACTGAACCCTGGACCAGGATGGAGAGAATTCCTTGGGAGCTTCTAGTGTGAACCATGGGCATCAACTGCAGGTCAGGATAAGTAGCAAGGCTTACTCCCAGCATTTGTATATTAATGCAAGCTTTTCCTTATACCTGGAATGCACTTGTTCCTCAACTCTGTCTCTTAGAATACTTGCCAAACTTTAAGATCCATTTTGATGACATTTTTGAGACAGTGGTTCCCAAACGTTGATCTATGAACTGATGTTGGTCTGTTACATTTTTTATTGACCTGAAAAACTTTTGCCACCAAAGGTTGATATTTCTGTAAAAGTATGCTCAACTCTAAAAAGCACAAAGTTAAAACTCCAAAAGACTAGCCCGAGCACCCCAGTGATAGTGCTTTTTCCCTCTTCAAGTTATCTTTGATTTATTTATCGATGCATATTTTATATGTTCCCAGAAAGCTAGGTAGGGACCATTTCATTTTCTAAAATTAATTAATTAATTAATTTTTAGTTTTCAACATTCACTTTTATAAGATTTTGAGTTCTAAATTTCTCTCCTCCTCTGCCCCCTCCCCAAGATGGCATGCAATCTGATATGGGCTGTACATGTACAATCATATTAAACATATTTCCACATTAGTCATGTTGGGAAAGAAGAATCAGAACAAAAGGGGAAAAGCATGAGAAAGAAGGAACAAAAAACAACAAGAAAAGAGAAAATAGAATGCATGTTTCAATCCACATTCACACTCCATAGTTCTTTCTCTGGATGTGAATAGTATTTTCCATCATGAGTCTTTTGGAATTGTCTTACATCATTGCATTGCTCAGAAGAGTTAAGTCTAACAGTCAGTCTTCCAACAGTGTTGATGTTGCTATGTAGAATGTTCTCCTGGTTCTGCTCATTTCACTCAGCATCAGTTCATGCAAGTCTTTCTGAAATTGGCCTTTTTACCATTTCTTATGGAACAATAGTATTCCATTACATTCACATACCACAACTTGTTCAGCCATTCCCCAGTGGATGGGCATCCCGTCAATTTCCGATTCTTGGCCACCACAAAAAGAGCTGCTATAAATATTATTGTACATGTGGGTCCTTTTCCATTTTTATGATCTCTTTGGGATATAGACCTAGTAGTGATATTGCTAGATCAAAGGGTATGTACAGTTTTATAGCCCTTTGGGCATAGTTCCAAATTGCTTTCCAGACTGGTTGGATCAGTTTGCAACTCCACCAACAAGGCATTAGTATTCCACTGGATACATTTATCATTTTCTTTTTTTGTCGTGTAATTCAATCTGACAGGTGTGATATGGTACCTCACAGTTGTTTTAATTTGCATTTCTCTAATCAATAGTGATTTAGAGCATTTTTCATATGACTACATATAGCTTTAATTTCTTTTCATCTGAAAACTGCCTGTTCATATCTTTTGACCATTTATCAATTGGGAAACGACTTGTATTGTCATAAAATTGACTCAATTCTCTATATATTTTAGAAATGAGGCCTTTATCAGAGACACTGGCTGTAAAAATAGTTTCCCAGCTTTCTGCTTCCCTTCTAATCTTGGTTGCATTGGCTTTGTTTGTGCAACCCCTTTTTAATTTGATGTAATCCAAATTATCCATTTTGATTTCATAATGTTCTCTATCTCTTGTTTGGTCATAAATTCTTCCCTTCTCCATAGATCTGACAGGTAAACTATTTCTTGATCTCCTAATTTGCCTATAGTTTCACTCTTTATGTTTAAATTGTATACCCATTTTGACCTTATCTTGGTATGCAGTATAAGATGTTGGGGATCATTTCATTTTTGACTTTGTATCCCCCATGCTTTGCATGTGTTGATTATCTCCAATTTATTCTCTACACATTTTGTATAAATTAGTTTTTCATGTTGTCTCCCACATTAGATTGTAAGCTCCTTGAGGGTAGTGACTGTCTTTTGCCTTTTTTGTTTCCCCAGTGCTTACTTAGCACAGTGCCCAGCACATAGTAGGTGCTTAATAAATGCTAGTTGACTAACTGATTGACATAGTAGGTACTTAACAAGAAGTAACATAGACTAGCAAATTTAATCAGGATTGTTGGGTTCAAGTGCAGCCTCTGGTTCATACTGGCTGTATGATCCTGGGCAGATTTTTTAGCTTCTCAGTGCCCCAGGCTGATCTCTAAGACTGAGTTGCAGAGAAGATGCCCATGTGTAGGAGTAAAGGGAACTTCCTATCAAATAATCAATGAATGAATATTTGTTAAGCACTTACCACGTGCCAGGTACTGGAGATGCATGGACAAAAAATGAAAAGCGGAATAAAAAAAGAGAATGAAAAGCTGCTCATTTACAAGGAGTTTACAATATAGGAATGAGGGTAGGGAGAGGAGAGGCAATAATATAAAGTGAATAAGTACAAAATAGAGATGTCTAAGGTGGTTTGGGAGGTTGGGCACTAGCAAATGGACAGATGAGGAAAGGTTTCATGCAGAATATGGTGGTTAAGCTGGATCTTAAAAGAAGAGAGGTACTATAAGAAGTGTAAGGAAAGTGTGCCTTCCAGGCATAAGGGACAGCCAATGCAAAGGTACAGAAATAGGAAGTGGATAATAATATGTGAGGAACAGAGAAAAGGCTGATTTAACTGTAGAGCAGAGTGTGGGAAGGTGAGCAATGTCCAGTGAAGTTGCAAAGGTAAGTAATGGACAAGTAGTATGTGACTTCAAAAACTTAACAAAGGAGTTTATATTCTTGATCCTAGAAGCAATAGGAAGACATTGGAACCTGACTGAGTAAACTAGTCACATAATCAGATCTGAGCTTAAGGAAAGTTTCTTTGATATCAGTGTGTGGATTGGACTGAAATAGTGAAATTTGAGAGAAATTAGGAGGTTGTGACAACAATGTAGGCAAGAGGCTATAGGGCCTGAATTAGGGTGTTAACTAAGTGCATAGAGATAAAAAGTTGGATGAGGGACATCATGAAGGCAAAAATGACATGGATAGATGGGGTGTGGGATAATGAGGAGTCCAAGGTAATGCTGAGCATATAAGGTTACCTGAGAGATTGAAGGATAGTGGTACCTTTACTAGAAATAGGGAGGTTTAGAAGAGGGGAAGGTTGTTTGGTGAAGACAATGAATTCAGTTTTGGACATGTTGAGCTTGAGATATCTTTGGGTCATTCAGACTAAAGCATTCAATTGGCAATTGGTGGTGAGAGCCTGGATTCAGATATGTATCTATGTCTATGTCTATGCTTATGCCTATGCCTATGTCTATGTCTATGTCTATGTCTATGTCCATGACTGTGTCCATGTCTATGTCTGTATATGTGTATATGCATAGGTACATGTATGTGTATGTACATGCATATGTGTATATATGCATATTATGTGTATATGCATGTGTACCTGTATGTGTATATGTGTGTACATCATTAGCAAAAGATGATAATTAAGTCCCTAGATACTAATGAGGTTATCATCTGAGAGAGGAAGAGGGGAAGAGGGCCACAGACAAAGCAGTTAGGGAATAAAACTGAAGAGATGCTTGTTGAGAGCAATGATGGGCTGAGATTTGGGAAGAGATGGACGGCAATAGAACACAGGGTAAGGCACTCAAGGTTAGAGGAATGTTGAGTTGAAAAGACTTCTTGTTGGACTGAGACAAGAGAGGAATGAAGTGAAGTCAGAGAAGGCATCTGAGATTATATCGAGGAGTAGAGGAATTGGCCACCTCAGTGTGGACAAAGAAGAGGTTTAAAAGAAGGGAGACATAGGCAGGGGTGGAAGTTCGGAGGTTATGGTCAGATGAGGGAATAGCAGAGTTTCTAATTAGGGAAGGGAATCCTTGTGTGTAATGGTGAGATCTAGTACTGAAGCATTCCCGTGTAAGGCTGAGGCAGAATGAAGGTGTAGGTCCTGTCTGGTCAAAAAAAGAAATGTGCTTAATATGTTTGTTAATTGGAATTAATGGAGTAGCAGAAACAACACAGTGAATAAAAAGCATTCAGTACTTCAAGAGTTTCTGATTTGATTGATGTGGGAGCTTTCTTCACTAACACAGAGCAGAACCCATCCAAGCCTTAATAAAGGGTCTCCCTACTGTGGCCAAAGCAATTCATCACCTGGTGGCTGGCCTTTTGGTGATAAGCCTTTCAGAACTTAGTGCCTTGGATAGCAGATGCATAGTCTGTCACTGGGCCTGGCTCCTCTGTTTGCAAAGGCCTCCAAAATGTCTGTACCATTATAGGGATCAAATTATATGTAAGGATCAAATGAGATGATATTTGTAATGCGATTTGCAAACCTTTGAATGCTATGCAAATGCATTATTAATGTTAATGTTATCATTAGACCATTAATTGAGGGTCAAAACTGGAAAAGATGCCCTTAGCAGAGGGAGAATGATTAAAGACGATAACCACCATGGAAGTAGATTCATGTGGAAGGTATTAAAAACAAACGAGGAAAGATGGAACAGAAAAAAACCTGGAGCAGAACAATGGAGATGTTGGTTGGTAGTATTTCAGAGCTAGGTCATCTTCAATCAATCGATCAGCACCAGCTTAATCAGGGAATCATGAGAGGCCTTACATAGAAGGT
Source organism: Trichosurus vulpecula (assembly GCF_011100635.1). NCBI lineage: Eukaryota > Metazoa > Chordata > Mammalia > Diprotodontia > Phalangeridae > Trichosurus > Trichosurus vulpecula. The sequence continues at coordinate 61,785,074 of NC_050580.1, read as the reverse complement.
GGGTCCTGAGCTGGCCTTTGAAAGACATGGGATTCTTCAAGAAGAGGTATGGATACATACCAGGCATAGAGGATAGCCATGCAAAGCCTGGCCAGGCCCCTTCAAGTGTGGAGCAGGACCAGAAAGTTTCACCCATGCCAGCCAGTTCCTGAGGGGTAAAGGATGGAGACAGAAACTAAATATAGAATCTGGAAATAAAAGTGTGGCTCTTTGAACAATATTAAACCACTTCAGCAACCTTTCATATAGAATTAATTAACATAAAACTCAGCATCCTTAATGCGGCAGAGCCCTAAAGTGGTTGCCAGAATTTAATTAGACTTAACCTTTTTTTTCCCCTACATTGGTACCACTTTATAATAACGGCAAATCATTATTAATTCCTTTGGTGTTCACTGTAATAACATTAATCATGATGAACTTCTTTCTGTAGTAATGTGTATGTAATATGTAATTCCATAGCAATTTAGTATTAGTTAATGCTAAATTGAGATTAATTTATCAAAAAAGATACTATTTGTTATTGCATACTGTAAATTCAGAAAATAATATCGTGGAGCAATTTATATTAAGATGGCCAGATTAAGGAGGCATTTGGGTAACCTGCTGCTGAAAGTTCACAGGGAGATAGGACTATTAGCCAAACTACTCTAAGCCAGAGTCTTGGCATCTTATACTTCAAAATACTTTAAATATCAACCACAGGAGGATGGGTCGCTAATGAAAGGCCCTTCCGAGAGTTTTAATACCTTACCTGTTTAAAGGTATCAGGAGAGTGTGTGAACCAGATTTTCTGCCACAGAGAATGTAATCAAGGCTTTTATTTTCACATGTCAATCCAATCATCCTCTTGCCCACAGACAGGCCTAATGAGTCGGCTGCCTTTCCTTTGTTTAAGGATGCTTGGAGAACATTTCCCTACCTCCTCAGCTAACCAGTCTCAGTACCTAACAAACTCACTGTCAGGAAAGAGTTCTGGTTAATGAGCCCCAATTTCTAGGAGAAGCAGCATGCCATAGCAGATAGGACCCTGGGCTCAGGCATTTAGTACATGTGCGATCTTGGAGAAATCACCTTACCACCATGGGCCTCAGTTTCCTCACCTGGGAAATAAGGCAGTTGGACTAGATCAGGGGTGTTAACCTGGGGTCTTTGAACTTTTTTTTAATGTATATTTTGATAATTAGATTCCAATCTAATTGATTTCTTCAATAATATATTTACTTTACTTTATGTATTTAAAAGCATTATCCTGAGAAGTGATCCATAGGCCTCACCAGACAGGCTGTGGGAGTGCACAATACCCAGAAAAGTTAAGAACCCCAGGATTAGATGGTTTTCAAGGTCTTGCTGTAAATCTATGATATGTCTAAGGTTTATGCCCCCAGGGATACAGGTTCAGGAAGTTCTGAATACAACCTTGCCTTTGATACTTACTAGCTGTTGTGACCCTGGACAAAACACTTCATTTCCCCTCATTTACAAGATGAAAGGTTTGGGTCTAATGGCCTCTAAATTCTCTTTCAGCTCTAAATCAATGCCTCCTGCTACAGAGGCAGTTAGGTGGTGTAGTGGGGAGAGAACTGGTCTTGGAGATCCTAAGATCTGAGTTCTGATCCAGCCTCGAACGAGGTTTTATTAGGTGTTTAACCCTGGACAAGTCACTTAAGCCTGTTTACCTCAGTTTCCTCATCTGTAAAATGAGCTGGAGAAGGAAATAGCAAACTGCCCTAGTATCTCTGCCGAGAAACTGCCAGACAGAACCAATTACAAGTAGTCAGACACAACTAAACAAGAGCAACAAAACCCTAATCAAGTCACTTAATTTTTTCCAGCCTCAACTTCCTCATCTGTAAAATGAGAATAATCATAGTATCTCGCTCCCAGTGTTATAAAGATAAAATAAGATTGTTCCTTCCTTCCTTCCTTCCTTCCTTCCTTCCTTCCTTCCTCCCTTCCTTCCTTCCTCCCTCCCTTCCTTCCTTCCTCCCTCCCTTCCTTCCTCCCTTCCTTCCTTTCTTCTTTCCCTCCTTCCCTCCTTCCTTCCTCCCTCCCTTCTTTGAGTGACTCAATTTATCTCAGTGAGCTTTACTAGGTGCTAAGCCCCAGGCCCAAACCCCATTAGGTATTAATGTAATCCATGTGGATGTGAACATCCCAGGGTCCTAAGGGGAGGGGCCAACTCAAGAACCAATCACCAGAGCCTGAGCTCTGGTGATTCAGATGATGTCTGATGATGTCTAAAGGCCTATAAGAAGGGAGGACAGAGCTATTGGTGAGGGGCTCTGGAGATGGTGTTGATGAGGAGACTCCGGGCAGCTGTAGCTAAGGAGCCCTCCAGCTTGTAAACCCGGATGTTGAAACTTTGTTGAACTGTGGTAACTATCTGTTGGGACTTGAATCAGACAAAGTCTATTGATGTCTGTAATTTGCATTTTGTTTTGAAGTTCAGGGTGCTGGTTTTTTTTTTCCCCTGAACTAACTGAATGATATTTGAATTAAAAGTAAGCTTGTCAACCCCTTCACCTTACTTTCCTTAATTAAGCAGATCGAAAGAACCTGTGCTGTTGGCAGCTTTCTGGGTGTTGGCTGTGGGTGAATCTTATACCCCCACAGAAGCTGCCAGCCGGGTTGTTGACACACCTTCCTTCCCTCCTTCCCTCCTTCCCTCCTTCCCTCCTTCCCTCCTTCCCTCCTTCCCTCCTTCCCTCCTTCCCTCCTTCCCTCCTTCCCTCCTTCCCTCCTTCCTTCCCTCCTTCCCTGCTTCCTTTCTTCTTTCCTTCCCTCCCTTCCCTCCTTCCTTCCTCCCTCCCTCCCTTCCTCCCTCCCTCCCTTCCTCCCTCCCTCCCTTCCTTCCTCCCTCCCTTCCTTCCTTCCTCCCTCCCTCCCTCCCTTCCTCCCTCCCTCCCTTCCTTCCTCCCTCCCTTCCTTCCTCCCTCCCTTCCTTCCTCCCTCCCTTCCTTCCTCCCTCCCTTCCTTCCTCCCTCCCTTCCTCCCTTCCTTCCTCCCTCCCTTCCTTCCTCCCTCCCTCCCTTCCTTCCTTCCTTCCTTCCTTCCTCCCTCCCTCCCTCCCTTCCTCCCTCCCTTCCTTCTTCCCTCCCTCCCTTCCTTCCTTCCTTCCTTTCTTCCTTCATTCCTTTCTTCTTTCCCTTCTTCCCTTCCTCCCTCCCTTCCTTCCTTCCCTCCTTCCCTCCCTCCTTCCTTCCCTCCTTCCCTCCCTCCCTTCCTTCCTTCCATCTCTCCTTCCTTCCTTCTTCCTTCCTCTCTGTCTCTCTATATAATCTATGCATGCATGTATTGTGTTTTATAAACCTCGAAGTGCTGTATAAATGTTAGTTATTTATTAGCCAAATCCCATTTTTTTTTGTATGTGGGACTCAGATGTTTCTATTTGCTTTTTAGCAAAATGTTTTATTCTGAGAAAATGCTGTGGTAGCGTTCTAGCTCGCCATGAAGTGGCCATCTTTCCTGAATTCCAGTCAGTGTTCTTTCTATCACACCACACTGGTTCTTGGGCTGCCTGGCTCATGGGAATGGGGCTGTTTTCTGGTTTGAACTTGCCTCTGGCTGGAAAAAAATGTGCCTTCCATTGTCCAATGTGAGAAAGAAGTTCAGAGCACCAAAGGACCCAGAGGTCACAGTGGAGCTCAGGCATGAGATTCCTTTACAGAGGTACCTGCCAAAGAAAGGTCAGCGGTGTCAGGGTAATTAGAAAGGGAGGTTTCAAGGTGCAAAGGGGAGGAGGTGGGTAGGTCCCTAATGAGACTGATCTGGAGAAAATGCAGGGAGTTCTGAGCATGCCAATATGAGAAATATGAAGTGGAATTGCAGGGCGTTCACAGAAGAGTGATAATAATGATTAAGGAGCAGGAGGGGGTTGATTTATGAGGAAGACTATAAGAGCCAAATACATTTTATTGTAGCCCAGCAGAGCAAATGACTGTGAGGGAGCATGGGATGATTTTCTACAGAAGATCAAGGACAGAAAAGAACCACTTGAGAAAATGGGGTTGGAATGCAGAAGTGGGGGCAAAACTGAGAGAAGGAAATGCAGGACTGAACTGGGGACCCAGTTGGGCATTTGGCAGGATGGCCTTAGAGGGAGGATTGCTGGATGATGTGGCAGGGTGTCTGCGGGATTGCCCCATCTCGGTCCCTTGAGCAAGCTGCTCCCCTTGTCTGGGCCTCAGTTTATTCATCGGGAAGATCCTCCAGATTGTGCCCCATAAACTGTGGGTGGTTCCCCAGGGCTCCATCTTAGGCTTCCTACTCTTCACTCTCTGCATTCTCTCCCAGTGACCTCATCAGCTTTTATGGGTTTAATTATAATCTCTGTGCCGATGACTCCCAGATCTGTATCACCAGTCCCATTCTCCTGATTTCTAATCCCACATCGTTAATTCCCTACAGGACATTTCAAACTGGATGTCCCAGCTGAATAGAAAAAAAATATATAGTATTGTATTGTAAGAACTGGCGGGAGTATTCAACCTCAGAATAAGGTGAAGCTGAGGAAGAAAGCTAAGGACACCCAAAATGGTGGTGTTGGTTTTTTTTTGGGGGGTGGGGAAAGTAGAAAGGCATTATAGTAGATGAAAAGGCAAGAAGCCCTTGGTTCAAATCCTGCCTCCAAACTGTGTGTCCTTGTCAAGGCACTTAAGCTGCCAGGATGCCTTAGAATCTTCTAAGTTGTAGAGGGAAGCTGCTGCCTTGCTCTGGTAGAGGGATTTTCCTCACCTGGGAGTCCCTATGCCAGTGAAATCACAGATCCGTTTCCTATCTATTTCATTCAATACTGGAGATGAGGCTAATGAAGGACCCTTGCCCAGGGTGGCTAGGACTCACCACAGAGAAAATAACTGAGCTCCTTCATTTTTATCTGACATGTGGGTTCAAAAATCTGCTTCAACAGTACAAGACTTTGGTTGATTTTGTGACCCTGGCAAGTTACTTGATGGCTCCAGGCCTCTGTTTCCTCATCAAGAAAAAGAAGGGGTTGGACTAGAGAGGTGCTAAAATCTTGTCTAATTCTATGCTTTTTTGGATTTTCATATTTGACAGACGACGAAACTGAGTTCTGTGGAAGTGAATAGGGTGATCTCAGCATACAATGTCTGGCACCCTGTAGGAATTTAATCATAATTTAGTGACCAGCATTTATCGAGTGCTTTCATATCCATGAAGATCTTTACGTGGCCAATTTCGTTTGATCCTTGCAACAAACCTGGGAAGTAGGGGATTTTATTATCCCTATTTTACAGATTAGGAAACTGAGGCAGAGATTTAATAATTTGCCCAGGTTGGCCCAACTAGGGGGTATCTGAGGCAAGATTTGAATTCAGATCTTTCTAACTAAAATTTTTTCCACTGCACCACATAGTTGCCATTTAATACATGGTTCTTTAATTGTTGTAGACTGAGCGATTGATCCCCAAGCTCTGATGTTTCATGATTCTAGGAATAGTTGGGTGGTCAGCGTGGGGAGAAAGAAAAAAGAACAACCCTTAAAAACTAATTAAACATTTGTTCAAAGCTATCTTTTGCCGATCTCTTTGTTGTCTAAGTGTTGCTCACTTTGAGTGTTATTACAATGTACCTCGTCGGGAAGGGCCCCCTAACTGTGAACTGCCAAGCACAAAGCCCATTTCACTCCGAGTCATCCACAGATTAAGCGTAGCAATTATAGCGCCTGCAGCAGCGATAAAGCAATAAAGAGGAATAAAGCCAGATAAACATTTTAATAAAATAAATTAATTTTACATTTTAAATCATAATTTTTGTTTTCTGTTCTTTTAATAGCTTCCCTGGCACTTCTGAAGCCCCACACAGCATGTTGGCATGGGGGCTCTGAGGGCTGAAGCTTTTAGAAATGGGAGTTATGATACTCACCACTGGGGTAGTTCCCTCTTTTCTGCCTGGATGGAAGATTGCTTCCTTTGCTCTAGAGAGCCGTGAGAACTTTCACCCATGTTTGACCGGAGTCCCAGGATTTACATTTGGTGATGTGGTGTGTCCCTACTATGTACCCCAAACCTAAAATGTGGGCATCAGGATCTCCCCCTTTCCCTTCCCTGGCTCCAATGCAGAGCCATGAAGTTGGGAGTGGATGACCATGTCTTTCAGCCACCAGGCCCACACTGCCCAGCCCTTTACTAAACCACAGTGACAGTGTTGCCCTACCTGGCCCCAATCAGGGCCAGAGCCTTCGGGCCAAGACCTGACCCAAGTCAGGTGTGTTCTGAACGTATCTCCTCCTCCTCTACAATGGGGTCAGACTACATCACTCTTGCTTAGTATTATAGACCTGTTTATCTACTCTGAATTTTCTATCACCGCTGCCTCCTCCACCCTCAATTCCTCAGTATTTAATGTGAGAATGCACGTCGGTATGGATGCCATGGAGCCTGCACAGATGCTGTCTTCCCTCATTATAGGAGCCAGGAGTATGAGGCCCTGGTTAGCCAACAGGCATTGAACATTAGTCAACAGACATTCCTTACTAAGACTAAGTGCAGCATGGGTGGCAGACACTGGGCAAAAGATACAAAGACAGAAGTGAAGCATTCTCTCCCCTGACAGAGCTTTAGGGGAGATGATATAGGCCTATGTAGGTATGTACAAAGTGGCCATAAAGGAATAGAGGTTGGGGTAGGGGGCAGGCACTAACAGCTAAGGGGATGAGGAATGAATGGTCTTATGTAGAAGGTGGCGCTTGCTCTGAGTCAAAGATTAGGGATAGAGGTGAGAAAGTAGTACATTCTAGGCATAGGGGTCAGTTGGTTCTAAGGCAGGAGATGAGGTGATGTGTGTGTGTGTGTATGCGCATGTGTGCGCATGATCTAGGAACAATGAGGAGGCCAATTTGCCTAGATCTTAAAGTGCAGGAGGGTAGGAATATGTGATAGAGCTGGAGGGTTGTGAAATGCTTTAAATGCCTCTTCCTATTACAATATCCAGGCCCCCTCCCATGTGAATCCCTCAAAAGCTACTCCAGGTTCAAAACACTTTGGGGTGAACGTTTACTCAAAACTGTAGATCCTGAGCCCCCACCACTGGGTCTACTTTCACAAGCTAATTAGAGGACATGTTAGTTCAAAGCAAGAGACATTTAATCAAATGGCCCAGTACACGTGGGGTATACTCTTCCACAGACTTCAACACTATCGGTGGGACAGGGCACACACATCAGGAATGCATGATCTACCTCCACTTTGCTGCCTA